>NC_037683.1:28128323-28265774 GCF_003255815.1 Theropithecus gelada | reverse complement strand
CCCCACACATACACCCCACACCCACACACCACACACCCCCCCACACACACACATACCCACCCCACACACACCCCACACATACACCCCACACACACACACACCCCACACACACCCCCCACACACAAGCCCCACACACGCCACACCACACACACATGGAGATTACTCTTATCAGGCTACAGCCCAGTCCCCTCAGTCAAGGTTTGCTTGATTCATATATCCAGCAAACCAATGCGAGGCCAGGTGCAGTGGCTCACGCCTGTAATCCCAGCATTTTGAGAGTCCGAGGTGAGAGGATCACTTGAGCCCAGGAGTTCAAGACCAGCCTAGGTAGGCAATGTAGTAGGACTCTGTCTCTACAAAAGATACAAAATGAGCCAGGCGTGGTGGCGTATGCCTATAGTTCCAGCTACTCTGGAGGCTGTGGTGGGAGGATGGCTTGAGCCAGGAGTTCAAGGCTACAGTGAGCCATGATTGTGCACTACGGCACTCCAACCTGGGTAACAGTTTTTGACCCTATATCGCGCTATATATACATACATATGTGTGTGTGTATATGTTTATGTGTATATATGTGTGTGTATATATATATATTGTGACAGGGTCACAAACTCTGTTACCCAGGTTGGAGTGCAGTAGTGCATTCTGTTACCCAGAGTTCCTTTTTTCCGTAACTCCCACACCTTCCCTCCGCTGTTCAGCGGCCTTCCCACTACTACAAAACCAACTATGTCAAATGTCTCCATCGCTCCCCTTGGTAATTAATCCCAGCATCCCTAAAGTCCTGGTCCCGGGAGGACCCAACCCTGGTCTTAAGTACATGTTTATCTGTCTTCCCACTATATCACAGGCAAGGCCACCATCTTGCGGCCTGGTACTGCTTCTATACATATTTAACAAATGCTTTTTGTGCACTTGCTGTGTGCAAGGAGCAGTGTGTACCAAATTGATAAACAGCAGGATTCCTGCCCTGTGGAGGGTATGTGTTCATCAGAGGAGCCCACAGCTTCAGAGTGAGATAAAGGAAAGAACGGGAAACTGGGCGAGAAAATACCAGGGGGCATAATGCAGACTAAGGGTGGGAGGGGCGGGTGGAGTGAGCAGGAAAGGCCAGTCTGAGGAAATAACATTTCATCCGAGTCTCAGAGACAGAGGCTTGGAGAACATATATTCCAGGTAAAGAAGACAACATACGCAAGGTCCCTGGGATAGGAAAGAGTTTGGTACATTTGAGGACCAAATAGAAAACTGGTATGGCCTTGGTTTCTCATGGCTGACATACAAAGTCCATTGCAGATCGGAAGTGATGGCCTAGGGAGAGAGCAGGACCTGGAATGCCACAGACCCCAGACCATCTTCTGTATATAAGGTGGGCTTCTGAGTTTAGCTTCCTCTCTAACCTCAGAGTCACCAAGGAGGAATCAGGGAGCAATTTCACCACTCCTCTTTCTGGCTTGACCTAGGGTGCCTGTCTCCTCCTCCCTCCTCAGAACTTCTGCCACCTCCTCAGAATTCCTTCCATCTCCTCAGAATTCCTCCCACCTCCTCAGAACTCCTCCCCCTCATCAGAACTCCTCCTCCCTCCTCTCACCTTCTCAGAATTCCTTCTGCCTCCTCAGAACTCCTCCCACCTCAGAATTCCTTCTCCCTCCTCAAAACTCCTCCCACCTCCTCAGAATTCCTCCCACCTCCTCAGAACTCCTCCTCCCTCCTCAGAACTCCTCCCCCTCCTCAGAACTTCTCCCACCTCCTCAGAATTCCTTCTCCCTCCTCAGAACTCCTCCCACCTCCTCAGAATTCCTTCTCCCTCCTCAGAACTCCTCCCACCTCCTCAGAATTCCTCCCACCTCTTCAGAATTTCTCCCACCTCCTCAGAACTCCTTCCTAAATGACTCAGTACAAAGTCCTCCTTCAACCCTGGGCTGCTACTGAAAAGCCTTATGTGACTCACCTGCCCTCTTTATGCAAGAGACTTTCCAAAGGGAGAATCATTTCTGCTCTCAGAGGACAATGCCAGAGTGTTCTGAGTTCTTGGCCTTTCACAAGGATCTGGGATGAAAAGAGGTTGGTGTAGTGGAGACAGCATCAGTGGGGGAATCATGAGCTCTGCCATGGACAAGCTGTGTGTCTGGGCCAGTTATTTAACCTGAGTCTTGTCTTCCCCATCCATGAAATCAGTGTGTATGTGTCAAGTAATAATTCTCCTTCATAGAGGAGCTGTGAGGACTGGTGATAACTAACGTAAAGTATGTCACCATGTTTGGACATAATAAAACTCAATAAACACTGGCTTCCCTCTTCCATGTTCCCTTTTGGGAGATTCAGGTGTGGCCCAAACAAGCAAACTTGAGGTTGGTGAGAAAGAGTGGGCTTTCACCCGCTCCGATTCCGGTGGCTGGCCTGCTCCAACTCTGATTTCCATCCTGCACAAGCGCCACCCACACCTGGAGTGGTGTCTCCATCCCCGCTGAGGTCCTAGGGCCTCTTCAGGGGTTTCCTGCTTGGGCTCTTTTCTGCTTTTTTGAGAGGAAAAGAATTTCCTCCAGCGAATCCATTTCCATTCACTGGATATGAGCTTTACAGACCAACATGAATGCATTTAAGCCTTGCAGAGATATTGCTGTCTTTCATAAAGATGGGGTGACACATTCCAAACAAACACTTGTTACCTCCCTGTTTGTAATAGTTATGGAGGATACATGCAGGCATCGTTAGACAAAGGTGACCCAGTGGGATCCACAGTGAAAGGGTAGATCCGAGCAGAATTGAGAAGCTGACCCAAAATCAGAAACTCAAAGCTGATACTGTGTGTGTTTGTTGTCGTTCCAGTGCCTCATGGCGTGGGAGTCGATTATTCCACTACTGCAGGAGAAACAAGAGGCCAAGTAAGTTCCTTCTTGGGACGGAGACTCTTCTACCTACACAGGGCCTGGCACCCCATACCGGAACGTTCCTGCAGTGCCAGAGATGCAGCGCTGGGAAAACAACCACAGAAACATCTCTCCTTTGTGTATTTTTCCCTCCCCCACCTTTCACCCCACAGTGGTTTTCAATTAGTATTTATTCCATGGTGGAGTCTGTGAGGCTGGAATCGTCTCTCAGCAAGAGCCGCATACCTCTGTGTTATGAAGGCACCTGTTCAGTGAAGCACTACGAAAATTTGAAACCAAGGGACGAGACAACCTGCAGCTGACGCTCTGGCATTTCATGACAATTTCCTCTTTAGGGACAGCTGAGTTGCCTGTTGTGGGAGATAACCCGGGGCCTGCTTTTCAAGGATGAGGAGGAGGCAGGAACAGAAGGCAGCTGTTGCTTTCTGCGGAAACCTGGCGCCTCTGGAATTGGCCTCTGTGAGCATTGACGCGTCTTGGCCTAGGAGACGTTGGTGCCTCCCTGGCAAGTTCTTAACGTACAGTGACCTGTAGCTGTGAGTGTGGCCTGCTGCCTGCTTGTGATGAGTCTTACTGTTTCTGTTTCACATAGGGACATTTAAATCAGTGTCAATGTGTGTCCGTGCTTGAGTGAGCGAGCCAGCGTCCTTGTCCTCCTGCGATGCCTTTGGGAAGCTCAGGGTAATGCTCCCCAAGCTTGTTTCTGACACTAGAATGCAATCGATGGGAAACTTTTTCTGTAAAATGAAAAAAAAAAAAATGCTTTTTTTTTTCTTTTTTCTGTGAAAGTCTTCAGTGTTTTGCTTGTGCACTGTCATCAGAGCAGGGATTAGACCTCTTAGGAAATATCTATTGTCTTGAAGTCAGAGTAGCTCCCCCATTGTTGAGATCAGTGGGCATATACCAAGCTCCACACCCAGTGTCAGCTTTGTGCAATTTGCCTTTACCTCACCAAAAATACCTACTTTAATATTTCCTCCTGTGTCCACTGAATGTCTGGGCAAGCTTTTGGTGAGGGGGCTGGTATGTCGTGTTGTTATGATACAGTCAAAATTTATCAACGCAGTGTGAATGTTCTACATAAAGTGCTTTAACCCTTAACATTTCCTGGTCAGGAAGGAAACTCAGTACCTGGAGGTCTTGAAAATGACAAATACAACCGCGAGCCCTTTGCTTCCAGCTAAGCTAAAGTCTCCTCAGTGTGCAGCCAGATTCCTGGGGACTGCTGACTGTGGTTCCAGGCTACATTTCAGACGATGACCAGGTTTACTTTTCAGATCACAAAGCAGTCACCAAGGATCTATCTTCCAACCCTTTTTTTTTTTTTTCCTGCTGAAATGAAGCTACATGTCATGTTTGTGTTCTTTCATCCATGGCTCATCCCTGTAAAACTACGAATCTGAGCCTCAAATAAGCGGTAGTTTTTTTTGTTTGTTTGTTTTGTTTTTAATGAAACAGCTGTGTTAAGATGCTGCTTCAGATGCAAGTTTACCTGGAAATACTGGTCAGCGGGCAGCATGTCAAGGTCACTTAAGCCCACTTTTAACTGCGGGTCATCCTCGCATCGGCCAAGGCTGTGGTGCTGTTGATGCCACAGCTGGACAGCATAGGACAGCTTGGTTCTGTTTCATTGTGTTTGACAATGTTGCAGTTTAGGTGATAATGTTTAAATCAATTGGTACTTGTCTGTACTGTTAAACCCTATTTGTGCCATTCTCAAGTCCTTTGATGTGAATTTTCAGTTTGGTATAGTTAGAAATGACTCATTGATGTGGAAGGGTAAGAACAACCCATGTACCCCCGAGTGATTCTGTGCTTCATTCTACCTCTAAGCCATCGTGTTGGCGTGGGTATGGACGCCTGGGTCTGACCTGACACTGTGCTGGGAGAATCAGGGTGTATGTCTAATGGCAAGTTGACAGCCCTCTGTTGATATTTGGCAGAAGATGCCAGACCAGCCCAGCAGCAAATGCTCATCTTTGGGAACATAGGAAGCTCTGCCTTGGGGAAGGTATGCTTTACAAATGTGCAGTGTAATGAATGCTTAGAAAAAACTGGAGTTACAGGAAAATGAAATCTGACTGTCTGCTAGTTGCCAAAGCCCGGAAACATTCCTGTGTAATGGTTAGTTGGGAAAGAAGGCAGCACTTGAAAAAAATTCATCAGGTTCCTCACTGGGAGATGTGGGAAGGGGCGTGGGATGCACGCGGTCACTCCCTCTCCTAGTGAGAGGGAGATGGCTGGCTCTGAAGGGAGGCAGGGACCGTGGGATTTGGTCTTGCTCTGTTTGGTCCCCATGTGATGCCCTGTGCTGTGAGACATCAGAAAGATCTGGAGCAAGGCAAACTTTCTGTCCTCCTGGCATGTTATTGATAGCAAATCCAGGAAGTCCAGTGTACATTACAGATTTTCTGGGAGAAATAGTCCTTCTGAAGAAAGGATTCCTTCCCAGCCTCCAGGCTGGTGCCTCATGAGGTGAGGAGCTGGCCCAGAAGGAAGGGTATGTTAGGTGGTGAAGCAGGCTCCCCCAGGCCTCTGAGGGCCAGCAGCCCCAACCATTTGCCTCTTCGTTTTGATCAAGCACACAGGAGATATTCCCTAGAAGTGTCACACGGAGGCTTCTGTGCCAAAGACTGCCTTGTAGAGGTTTCATCACCCCACCCTTCTTGGCTCCACAAAATTGTGGTCCTGAGATCACTACTCCTCTCTTAAATATTTATTATTAGTATTTTTTACTTTACCTCAAGCAGACAGACATAGGTTTTGAGGTTTGAATACATGGCAGTGGAATGCAAGGCCCTCTCTAGCAGCTGCCCCAGGCCTGGGAAGTGATAGATTTCATTCGCCTGGGTTAAAAATCCAGAGGAAGACAGAAGAGAGGAGTCCTAGGAACTGGTTAGATTTTAGAGATGCAAGTGATGTTTAAGAGAGCCTTGTGATTTGTAGCAAGCATGGGCACTGCTTTTTCTTACTAATGTGGTAGATCTACACGGACATTCTAGGCTGTTCTGCTCAGAGCAGGGAACCACTCCTCCTCAATGGGGAGGGAACATACCACCCAACCAGGCTTAGAGTTGGGTTTTATCCTTGAATAGAAGTTTTATAATGATTCCTGTTCAACTTTAAGTGTGATTATGGAGATGACTGGCTCCGTATTTCAACTCACCAGACACCTTTCGTTAGCTGAAATAAACCGGCATGACCTGGAGATCATGGTGACTGTAAGCTGAGTCTGTTTTCATGCCAGATTTCAGCCCCACCCAGAGTGTGTTCTAGACGTTGTTGATTTGAATGGTTTTCTCAGTTACCACTCCACATGGGGAAGTTGAATGAAGGCACACTGGCTGCTCACTTCGTGTGAGGCTGCCTTTTGTGATCAAATGACAGGAAGTTCTGCTTTAAAGGAGGGCACGATGACCATGTGGCAGTCTGCAAGTGGAATTTCTCTCTTGGGATGGCAGCCCAAGGAACATCCAGAGTTTGTGTGACTTGGTCCTGCCATTGTTAGCTTTGAAATCACAGGCATCGGGCTCTGTTTTGACATCATTTGTTGGACTGTGGGACAGTTATTCTTTACAGTCTATCTTGAGCTGGTGAGAGAGGAGGAAGAGGGAAGTCAAGAGCAACCTCCAAGGCCTGTGTTGGCCTCTTCTGCTTGGGTCTTGGGGTGGGTTAGAACTGGGTTCCAGTCTGGCCAGATGGGTTGCTGGTTGCACTGAGGGGTGATTCCTCTCAGAAGATGGGCTGCCTGTGGTCAGGACAGGACACACCAATCTGGACTCCACCTTCCCAGACACCTACTTTAAGGACCTGTGGAAACTGGGTGATCCAATTATAGGGCTGGGGCAACCCTGCTTTGGCCACCTTCATTTACAAACTTAGGTTGGGAGTTTGGATTTCCTGTCTCACTTCCAAAAGCCTTCAAGATGGCAGCAGATGGACACACCCTCTCATTTCTTATGTCTTCTCTGTCAGATGGCAGGAGGCATTGATCAGTAAATCTGAGGAGAATGTTCTCTCCTGGGCCAGCCTCACAGCTTGCATTGGGTGTGTTGGAATTGTTCTCTTCTGCCTTGTGATTTTTTCAACTCAGTGAATAAACCAGGAATCCAGTTTTTCACCAATCCACCCTGTAGACTGTCAGCTTTTTGTTTGAGGGATGCCTGGTCTCCTCACAGTTACACGTATCAGAGTGTGTGTAAGTTGTCTGTGTGGGCAAGGTTGGGGTGGGGGCTCTGTTGCAGGGGGTTAGTCTGTTCTTTCTTCATCATAAATTTGAGATGCATCCCAAGTATGACTGTCTAACCCTTTCTATGTGGCAGAAAAATATGTTTTCCAGGTAGTTTTGACTACTATAGATAGTCTGTAAATAAGTGCTTTGAAGAAAATAACAAACCAATAAGATATTTGTCTCCTATATAAACATTCTGTGTGTTTAGCACTTGAAAACCAACAAATCCAGAACTTAAAAAAATGCCACAGACTGTTAAAAGCCCAACTCTACTTTTTTGAGAATTCGTCCTTACCTACTAATATGCCTTATTCTTCTTCAACTAGTGTTTTAAAAGTCCTGGGTAGAAAGAGTTTTAGAAATGTCATCAGTTGTTCAGCTTCAATAATGCAGAGATCTAACATAGTCAGTCCTCAGGCCCCCTAAAGAAACAAGCAAGAAAGTGAGGGCCGTCACTAGGGTTGGCTTTGGGGAGGGGAAAACTAAGTACTGCTTTTGCCAAATAGTATTTTTGATAATGTAAGGAAACACAGGGACCACAAAACCTTTTTTTTTTTTTTTTTAGTGTGAAAGATTAGTGCCTTTTGGCATACTATTGATTTTAGAGGATATAGTATCGGCAGCGACAAATCATGTAGAAACAAAGAATTCTATAGATGACAGCAGTATTAAATGTTACTCCTGATTCTGCAGAACAGCTTTTGAAGATACTGGGGCGGGTGGGGTATCTTCAAGCCTCAGAGCAGCTTGTTTCAGATAGAAATTCTCCATGGGTTGAAATGCCAAAAACAGAAAACATGATGTTGACTCACATAATTTAGTCCATTTTAGCAGAGCCTTTAGTGTTAGTACCAGTGGTGAGGAGAATTGCATATTCTCTGTCAGCAGCAGCACCCCCGCATCAGGTGGTTCTGGGCTCTCTGTAGGCCGGTCCTAGTAGGTGACACCCAGCAACACCCCTGTTGGACAGGATTGTTCACAGTCTTAGACCAACACTTCAGTCAGAAATGATACTGGGAGTAGGAAAGGAAAATCACTTTTTTTCCTCCATGTGGAAATGAGGAGAGAGGAAAGTGGATTGCAAACCGAAATGTGAGTCAGTGTGATGAAGCAGTAGCTCTGTCATCTGGGCCTTCATCCAATAACCAGCATCTCTTAACGGCGCTTTTGGCCCCCGAAGTTTGGGTCCTGTCTGGTGGATTCCCTGTCCATTGTATTTTCTGTATGCCTGTTCCCTTCATCGCTGTGAGTTAGGAGTGCATTCAGAGATGACGTTCATCTGATATATTCCTGTGAAATAAACTGCCAGCAAACTTTCTAACTTGTATTTTAACTGTTAAAGAAGAGATTAAAAACTTTGGCTTTGGACATGTCCACATTATGGACTGTTATTTCTTATTTTTAAGAGTCATTCTTTACGTTTAAAATTTTACAATAAAAACCTTCTGAGGTTTTGATGAAGTCCGCCGTGTAAATGTTACCTTCTCTCCATGCTGCCATTATGCCAAAACAAAAGCTGTGAAAAAAAAAAAAAGTGCTTGAGAGTGTGTGTTGATGAGCAAGTGATTTATTTACAGATGGAAGTCTTTGTTTCATGAAGCTACCAAACTTTAAAGAGAATGTCACCCTTTTTTTTGTTATGGAAACCAGAGATTGTAAAATGGAAAGAGTCTTTTTTTGTTGACTTTTTGATGCTGGCACGAGGTTTTTGTCCACTTTTTCATAAATCTGTGTATAAAAAAATTGTTGTTTACTATGGAATTAGTATTACATTTTGAGGTAAACAAAAGAATTTGTATTGCTTGATAAATATTAGCTTGTAAATTTAAAGTTTCTTTACTTCAATTAACTTAAAGGACCAATAAACCCATAAAAGATGCTTTCTTTATCTTGAGTCATGTGGTCATTTGTACCTTTCTGTAAGGCAGAAGAACATGTGTGCCTGTTTTTTTCTTTTCTTATTTTCTCTTTACACATTATCAGTTTGCCTGTAAGAATCAAGACATACAGAGCAACAGGAGAAAATATATGTAATTGAACTATTTGTGTTCTTCTTCACTTCTTTATAGGCCCAATTTACCCTCTTCTACATCTTCCACATCAGCACCAATCTGGGGAGATGAAGAAACTTCCTAACGTAGTAGCCATCATGATTGGCAGGCAGGCTGACAGCCATCCGAGGTATTTACTACATGAAAGATTTCTGCATTATCCCATAGCAAAGCACAGCATTATATTCTGGGTCAGGGCTAGTTAAGTTGACCTGATGATGGTAATGTGTTGAACCTGAGTATACTTAAAATGGTGCTCAACTTGACTTACTGATAGCAGACATCATTAATCTAAGACTGCAGTGATACAAAATAAGGCAGCAAGGTGAATAAGACGTGGATGGTGGATCAAATCTCAGCTTTTCCACTTACTAGCTATGTGGCTTTAGGCAAGTCACACTTGGCTGAACCTTTAGTACTATGATCTTTGAGGTGAAAACAAGACTTCCATGTGGGGTTGTCGATAGGACTGGCAATATGGTGTACAAAGCACTTAAATGTCAGGCAGGTTCTCACTGTGATAGCCCCTTTCTAAAGACTTCCTAAATTAAATATTAAGGCTACTAGGATATTATCCTTAAATATTAAGGATATGGCCAATTAAATATTAAGGATAATCTTTCCTGTATGTTTTGCCAGTTTGTTTGTTTAATAGGATATTCCTTTTTCTTTTTTCCTTTTGCTTTGTCACGCAGGCTGGAGTACAGTGATCTCAGCTCACTGCAACCTCTGCTTCCCGAGCTCAAGCAGTGACCCCACCTCAGTCTCCCAAGTAGCTGGGACTACAGGTGCGTGCCACCGTACCTGGCTAATTTTTGTATTTTTCGCAGAGATGGGGTTTTGCCATGTTGCCCAGGCTGGTCTTGAACTCCTGAGCTCAAGTGATTCACTTGCCTTGGCCTCCCAAAGTGCTGGGGTTACAGGCATGAGCCACTGTGCCCGGCCCTGTTTTCTTTTTAAGAAGATGATGAAAATAGAATACTGCAGGACTGTGTCAGACTGAAAGCCTGGAGAATGGAGAGGAATAGATGCCAAAAGCCATGGCAAGAAGTGATAAAGGGAGGTGAAAATAGCTGATTTAGGAAACTCTTAGAGGGGAGGGGGATGGACCGGAGATGACTGGGAGATTGCCAGCCTGGGATTTGGAGGTGATGCCATTAGCTAAAATCAGAAGAGAAAGATAAAAGATGGAGGCTGGGCGTGGTGGCTCATTCCTGAAATCCCAGCACTTTTGGGAGTCCACAGCAGATCACTTGAGCCCAAGAGTTCAAGACCAGCCTGAGCAATATAGACCCTGTCTCTACAAAAATTAAAGATCAAAAAAGATGGAATGAGCTTAGGTGGTGGGGTGTGAGAAGGAAAACTTGGTTTGGCTTTAGATTTGAGGAAATCCAGGTAGAGATGTTGACTTGGCTGTTGGAAATGAAGTTCTTGAGTCCATGCGAGTGGACTAGATTGCATGGGAAGAGAACCAAGGACAGGACCTTGGGGGTCTCAAGAATTAAGGATACAGGCGAGGCGCAATGGCTCATGCCTGTAATCCCAGCACTTTGGGAGGTCGAGGCAGGTGGATCACTTGAAGCCAGGAGTTTGAGACCTGCCTGGCCAATATGGCGAAACCCTGTCTCTACCAAAAATACAAAAATTAGCCAGACATGGTGGTGCGTGCTTGTAATCCCAGCTACTCAGGTGGCTGAGGCAGGAGAATTGCTTGAACTCGGGAGGCGGAGGTTGCAGTGAGCTGAGATCGTGCCACTGCACTCCAGCCTGGGCAACAGAGTAAGACTGTCTAAAAAAAAAAAAAAAAAAAAAAAAAATTAAGGATTTGGGAGAGGAAGAGGACTCAGGGAAATTTCTTGAGAAAAAATCGGGCCCCATAGGTGAGAATGGTGATTCTTCAATGAGGACTTGTGAGACACCAGTTGTTGAGCCCCAGTCCTAGAATTTGACTTGGGTGAGACCCCAGAATTTTCATTTCTAACCAGTTTCCAGGTGATGCTGTTGCTTCTGGCCCAAGAACCACTGGGTGAGAACATCTGTTCGAAGAAATGGTGACCCTGGGAAAGCTGACAAGGTTTGAAACTCCTACCCTGGTGACAGGTGGGGTTGAAAAGGAGCCAATACTTGGGTTTTGAGAGCTCAGCTCAGGTTAAAAAACACAAGTTTATAGCAGGGTCAGTGTGGACAAGGAAGGACATTTCTCTAAGCAGTAAGAGGCTTCTCAGGAAGGATTGGATTCATTCAGGCTGAGGAGCTGGTCAGAGGCTGGAGTAGAAGGTAAGGAGTTGGGGAATGAGCATATTGATGAGTAAGGCTGGAGAGGTTGAACACGATCTTGACTTCATCTTTCCCATCCTATCTGCTCTGCTCATATTGCCAGACTCTGGGAGAGGGGGTGCTACCTTTTTCCTAGTGTCCTGAGCCCCAAATCTGAGTCATTCTGGCCTCCATCTACCTCACCCTGTGGCATCCATCCATTAACCAACTCCTGTAGCCTCTAGCTCCCAAATATTTTTCCATGTCTATCTACTTTTCTCCATGTTTATAGCTTCTTACCCTATGTCTGCTATTATTTTTTATTTTATTTATTTTTTATTTATTTATTTTTTAGAGACAGTCTTGCTGTCTCACCCAGGGAGGGGTATAGTGTCCTAATCATAGCTCACTGCAGCCTTGAACTCTTGGGCTCAAACAATCCTGTCGTTTTAGCCTCCTGAGTAGGTGGGATTATAGGTGCACACCACCACACCCAGGTGATTTTAAAGTTTTTTGTAGAGATGGGGTCTCACTATGTTGCTCAAGCTGGTGCTAAATTCCTGGCCTCAAGTGATCTTCCCAGCTTGGTCTCCCAGAGTGCTGGGATTATAGGCCTGAGCCACTAGGGCTGGGCAGTCAGTCTGCCATTATCCTTCACCTGGTTTACTGCCAGGGTCTCGTAGCTCTTCTCCTTTCTTCAAGCTTGCTCACTCCTTCCACCAATTCATTGTCCTTAATGTTGCCAGGGAGCTGTTTCTAAGATGCAAATTTAAGCACTCCGTGTTCCTGCTTAACACCTTCCAACAGCTATCCCCATTTACTCTGAAGAGAAACATCTTTTTCTTTTGAAAGGATATTTTATGTTATTCCTTCTTACCACCCCAGTCTCATCTTACTGTCCTCCATAATACTTGTCCCTCCATCTTTGCTCCCTTCACACTGAATTCCTAAACCTTTGATATATTTTCACCTTCAGGCCTTCCAGCATGGTGTTCCTTCCGCCTGGAATGTCCCCCAACATCTGGCCTTAGTAACTCCTACTTACCCTTCCAGCCTTATCATAGAAGTCACTTCTGGGAAGCCCTCCCTGCTGTCCCGAATTTGGATTCTATGCTCCCTTATATTAGTGAGGTTGGAGAGGTTGAACGTGATCTTGAATTTCTTGAACTCATCTTTCCCATCCCATCTGCTCTGCTCATGTTCAGTGCAAGGGCACTAGCTCCTTCCCAGTGGAAGGGGACATCCCTGTCTGATGTTCTGTCTGCTTCGCCTGTTAGACAGTACTCTGCTAGAGCAGACACAGTCACATGCTATTCTTTCTGTATCTCAGCACCTAGCATGGGGCCTGGACCTTATTAGATGTGTCACAGAGTTTTGTTCATTCCCCGCAAGAGGATTAGAGGTACAAACTCTGTGAGCCCAAATACCCTGAGATTTGAATGTATTCTCTAGCCTTGTGTCTTACCCTGTATAAGAACGTCAAGTCTGTAGTCATAGACAGAATCTGACCCGGGAAAGAATGATTCACACCCTCATACAATGAATGTTGATTTTATTAGGTGAGTCTGCTTTTCTAAATCCAAGTAAATGAGGTTATAAAAATGAGTACCTCAAATAAAACAGCTCTTAATGTATCTCCTCGTTCTTCACACCACCCACTTTGGGAAGCACTGTTGACTGGAAGTACTCAATTGAATATCCCATTGAAGAAAGCCTTGTGACATTTGCTTCTTAAAAGCAACAGTAATAACAAAACTACCCAGAAGACAAGGGTCTGAGCTCCATCCCCCTCCTGAGTGTTTGTAGCCAAGGAAGACTCAGGAAAGAAAGCTGGCTTTTTTCAAGGTTTTATTTTAATTTAAAAGACATTGTTCGTGCAAAACTGTTGATAGTTCTTACAAAACATTCCTTCCACATTCCTCTCAGGCTGTGATAATGCACGCTTTGAGTTCTCCCATGGGACTTTCAGCACAGCATCCTAGTGACTAGTTAGCTATACCTTGGAGCCCTCAAGACAATCCCTTGAAGAAAAGGGGCAGGCTCGCTGTAGCTGGAGTCTGAAACCCCTCACAGGGCCTGGGACTGCTGTATGCAGCCTGCCTATAACCCTTAAGTTCATGTTCTGCTGTCACAGAACCCAATCTCTGCCTAACAGGGGTATCTTAAAGCTAAGAACGTTTTTCCATCACCAGGAAAATGCTTTTCCCCATCCACCAGGGATCCCTGAGCCAAAGCAGGTCATACTGAGGCCAACTCTGCCTGGAACGTGGGTTTCTTAAGCAGTGGGTTGCTTTGGTCACCAGTTCCCCGGTCCCTTCTTTTGTCTTCTGGGGGTCTGGCCATGGCTGGTGTTTTCAGCTCCTGCAGGTAAAGCATCTTCATTTCTCTGTGATGTCTCCATATGGTGACCATGGGACTTGTTTATAGGCCACGATGCTGTAAGAATTGACCATAGAGAGTTACAAGAGAAGAGCTGGAATGGCGTAAACGTGAAACTGCCCTCACAGGGTTAATGAGAATTACAAGCCAGGCTTTAGGCAAAATCATAGGTAGGCATTGACCAAGGTGTGCTGGTACACTGTGACCCACTTCCCTGCAGCTGTTAGCTAAAAGGAGCATGTTTACCACTTGCTTCCCCATTGTTCCTTTAGATAGAATCTCTGGGGGCCAGGCATGGTGGCTCACACCTGTAATCCCAGGCAGTTTGGGAGGTTGAGGCAGGTGGCTCACCTGAAGTCAGGAGTTTGAGACCAGCCTGGCCAACCTGGTGAAACCCCGACTCTACTAAAAATACAAAAATTAGCTGGGCATGGTGGCAGGTGCCTGTAATCCCAGCTACTCAGGATGCTGAGGCAGGAGAATCACTTGAACCTGGGAGGCGGAGTTTGCAGTGAGCCAAGATCACGCCATTTGCACTCCAGCCTGGGTGACAGGCTGAGACTCTGTCTCAAAAAAAAAAAAAAAAAAAAAGAATCTCTGATACTGGACCTTTTTACTTTACTTAAGAATTGCTTAAGGTGTTTTTCAGATCCTGAATTCCAGCAGAATGGCTGGTGCCAACCAGCCTGAAGACACTCACCAAGGAACCAACCCAGCACAGGAATGCCGTTTCTTCATCTCCCTGTCCCATGATTTCACCCCTCACTTCTTGACCAATCAGCGATCCCTACACTAGGGATCCCATCATCCATCCAGACCCCTTGGAAGCCCATCCCCAAACCTCCCTGGGAGGTGGGTTTAGGGTTTCCTCCCATCTCCTTGTTTGGGTGCTGTATATCGTTAAACATTTTTTTTTTTCTGCTGCAACTCCTGCTGTTTCAGAGTCTGTTACTGTGCAATGGGCAATTGAACTTGGTGGTCCTGTAACAAAGGTGTGCCTTTTTTTTCCCGCATCCATTAGACCATGTCTTTGTCACCGGTAGACTGAAATTTTTTATCCATTTATGGCATCAGAATGGTGCACTGAGTGGAGAGAGATTGTCTGAAGGAACTTCTCTTACTCCAGGTTCATTTCCGTCTTGCAAGCACTGAACTTCTCCATTTCCCATAACGTTGCGAGCCCTTTGCATCCACATTTTCTTTTTCCTGGAATCCCTTTCCATCTCACTTCTGCCTGAGGATGAACTCCCTTCTATATCTCAAGATCAAGATTAAGCCTTTGCTAATTGCAAGCAGAATGAGCTGCCTCATCGGCTGTCTTTCCATAGCTCGTTTATCCATTACATTGTTTAAAATCATCTTAATAAATGGACGCGCAGCAGTTAGGAGGTCTGAACTGAAGTCCTGGATCGGTGTGACTTAGGCATGTCCTTCAACCCCTGGCACCCTGGGCTTTCTCATCTGCTTGAGCTCCAGGATCTTCAGGTTCTAAGCTACAGCACAGCGCTTCTCGATGGATGAACAACACCTGGAGTTGCTAAAATGGGTTGCACGCTTAGATCCAAGCCTTTTAAGGGAAACTTTGTAGACACTTCCCAACACTCAGATTTCCCGCCTTCTATGAGTGCCAGTGCACTACTGGGAGGGGCACTGACCATACTTAAGACTCATTGTATTACAGGACTGGCAAGTGGAGAGTGAAGACTTGGAAGCAGCCAGCACGGGGCCACATGACCCTTGACCCCTGCTGTGGACCACTACAGCACAGCCACAAGGCGATGGCCAGCACTGACTTCATGGGTAGCCCCAGGCAGCTCTGGGGCGTGGGCAGTCAGCAGTGCTGACTTATTAGTCAGTGTAAGTCAGTGCTGTGAGAGATGCCACACCCTCTGACAGGGCATGCATTCATTAAACAAATGCTTTTTGACTGCTTCTTATATGCTAGGATCTGTGCTGGACACAGAAGATACAGGAAGAGCCAAATAGCCATGGTCTCTGCCCTCAGGGAGCCTTCAGTCTAGTGGGCAAGCATATTAAACAGCTAACCATGAACTCATCATCACTGCATTCTACAAAAGAGAATATAGGAAGCTCTGGGAGCATGTCACAGAAGGATCTAATTTAGATTGAGAGGGGTTAGGAAAATTCTCTTTGAGAAAATGGTGCTTCAGTTAAGACCACAACTAGTTGGGTGGGAAAGAGGTGTGGATGGAGAAGGGAGAAGAGTGGGAGAAGAGGCAACTGTGGCTGAGGGTTGGGGAGGGTGGTCAATTGCAGGAATAGGAGGTGAGAAAGGGTGGCCAGGCCAGCTTATGCGGGGCTTTATTGCCCATAGTAAGATGTTCATGTTTTGTTTTTGTTTTTGTTTCTTTTTTGAGACAGAGTCTTGCTCTGTCACCCAGGCTGGAGCACAGTGGCATGATCTTTGCTTATTGCAGCCTCAACCTCCTGGGCTCAAGCAATCCTCCCGTATCAGCCTCCCAACTAGTTGGGACTACAGGCATGCACCACCATGCCCAGCTAATTTACTAATTTTTTGTAGAGTCGGGGTCTCACTATGTTGCCCAGGCTGGTCTCAAGCTTCTGAGCTCAAGCAATCCCCCCACCTCAGCCTCCCAAAGTGCTGGGATTATAGGTTTGAGCCACTGCACCCAGCCAAACGTTTGGGTTTTATCCTAAGAGCAATGAAAGCCAAGTGCAGGGCTTTGAGCAGGTGATGACATGACCTGATTCACACTTTAAGGACCTTGCTCTGGCCACCTGCTGGAGAGAGGATGGGAGTGGAGAACAAGAGTGGATGTATGGAGATGGTTCAGAGGCTAACTCAGTCATCCAGGTGCTCTGGATTAGGGGGTAGCAGCAGAGATAAAAAGAAAAGCGTAAGTTTGAGACATATTTTGAAGGTAGAATGAATGCATTAGGCCTGATTGATTGGAGGTAGGGGGAGATGAAGGCCAGGGTGGATGCTGGTGACCCTCAGGTTTCTACCCTCGGTGGGTGGTGCAGCCAATGAATGAGATCATGAGATTGGAAAGACGGGAACGTGAGCAGGCTTAGGAGGGTATCAAGAACCCTATTTTGGAAGTTTCAATGGTAACGTGAACCTTTGGAAGTACTTTAGGTTGCTTAGAAAGCGTACAGTGAGAAGACAGCCCAGAACAGAACCCCAAACAATTCCTACATGGGAGGTTTGTACAGAAGAAGCTATCAGATAAATGGGAGAAAAACAAGAATGAGGTGTTTTGAAAGCCATGTGACAAATATCTCCCGAGGAAAGAGTGATCAACAGCATTAGGGGCCGCCGAGAAATCACGTAAGATGAAGGTGGCAGCAGGTCGATGGATGCAGCTAAAAAGTCATTAGTAGCTTTAGTGAGAGTAGCTCTGGTAGAGTTGAGCACGGGGAATCAACTGAGTCAGACTGGAGTGAGTAGGAAGTGAATGGGAGTTGGGGAGTGAGACAGCATATGTGCAGACCCGCCTTGGGAGAACTTGACTATGAAGAGAAGGAGAGAGGAGGGAAGAGCATATGTCAGCTCTGGTAGAAGAATTCAGGAGAGAGTGAAGCAGTGGAGTGAGCTTTCTCAGGAGGTGGGAGAGGCCGCACCCAATTACCAGGTGCAATGCATGTAGTGGATGGGAGAGACGGTCTGGCTTCCTTCAAATCCTGTCTCTGCCACTTCCTAGCTGTGTACCCTTTGGCAAGTTATTTAATACCTTGGAGCCTGTTTGCTCACCTGCAAAATAGGGATAATAATAGTAATTACCACAAAGGATTGTTTGGGAAGATTAGTTTCAAAATATGAAATAAAGTAGTGCCTGGCACTTAGGGCTATTTAACAGTTTGCTGTTATTATCCTTAAAAAAAGAAGATGGACGCAAATGAACATAGGACTGTGGATTGGAGAAGACCAGGATATTCTGTTGTGATCATTTGGCTTTTTTTTTTTTTTTTTTTTTTAGACAGAGTCTAGCACCGTTACCCAGGCTGGAGTGCAGTGGCACGATCTCAGCTCACTGCAACCTCCGCCTCCTGGGTTCAAGCGATGCGGATTCTCCCGCCTCAGCCTCCTGAGTAGCTGGGACTACAGGCGCACGCTGTCATGCCCAGTTAATTTTTGTATTTTCAGTAGAGATGGGGTTTCACTATGTTGGCCAGGCTTGTATCGAACTCCCGACCTTGTGATCCACCCGCCTCGGCCTCCCAAAGTGCTGGGATTACAGGCGTGAGCCATTGTGCCCAGACTGGCTTCTGTTTTCTTTATGAAGAATGAGGCATTAGTTAAGTTCATGTATATTGGAGGGCATGAGGGGAGAGGTTTGTAAATAAGCAGAACCTCACAGTTGTTGCCTCAGCATCTCCCTATTACATCTAAAGAGCAAACAGGAGAGGGC
The DNA here is from genome assembly GCF_003255815.1 of Theropithecus gelada. Classification (NCBI taxonomy): domain Eukaryota; kingdom Metazoa; phylum Chordata; class Mammalia; order Primates; family Cercopithecidae; genus Theropithecus; species Theropithecus gelada. The sequence continues at coordinate 28,247,575 of NC_037683.1, read as the reverse complement.
AAGTTCTTACGGTGGCATGAAATCGGCTCACTTTGGCACCAGGAAGGGGTGCAGCCACAGCCCCCTGGGATTGCAGACAGGCTGGGATCTCTCCTGGCATCGAGGAAGAGGATGCTGATTGTGATCCAGTCCAGCCTCTGCTCTCTGAGTCCTCCTCTGCTCTGGCATGCCTGCCTGGGTTTTTATGTCATTGGAATGTAGCTTTTCTTCCTGTGGTTCGAAAGCTTTACTGGTCTTTCCTGTTGCTGTCCTTGAAGATTGATGGTACAGGCTTGGCCTCTCCTAGCTATGAAACTTTTTCAGGATCTCATTTCTTTAGTGACTTTGCGGAAGGGAAAGTAATGGAACCACTCCCTTTACACCAGAGATTCTCAGTCTTGGTTGTACATTTGAATCACCCAGAGAGCTTTTAAAATTTCCTATGCCCAGGCTGCACCGCAGATTAATTGAGTCAGAATCTCTGGTGGGTGGGATCCTGATAGCAGTCAATTAAAATCTGGCTTTGTTTGCACGTGTCTCTCTATTGCTAAATGTCTACAACAGAGGGAAGCAGTGTGCCTAAGTGCCTTATCTGCATAAGCACTCAATCTTACTTGTATTTTCCCATTACTTCCATTTGTCTCTTGATGTCTTTATGACACACATGAACTAGTAACACTCATTTCCTTTTGTTGATTTTTGGGTTTTGTTTAGGTTAAAGAGACTACATTAACCAACTGCCCATAAAATTGGACTGGATCATTTTCAAGCGGGCAAAAACTACTCATCGTTTACTCGTTTGGCCGCAGGCTGGGACTCCTGAGAAGTTTGCACTGCATGGTAGCTCTAGCTAAAATCCAACCCATTCAGCCAGGACTCATACGAAAACAGGAACACGTGAAAAGTCCTTAGGGTTGGACAGTTCGAAGACAGAGCTGGCTCAGTTTGCACCTTAGGAATGAGACCTGGTCATGCCTGCTGATCCATAAATTCTCTCAGCTATTTGGTCTTCCTATCTTATTTTTCTTAATTATGAAATAATGCAAAGAGCCCTAATGATTGATGGCTCCTGTCCTAGGAAGCTCAACTTTCCATTCAGGCTGAGATTTGCAATATGATGTGATGTGAGAATTCCAAAAGGGCTTTATCACTGTCCCCTTGAACCTGCCTTCCTTTATTTTCTACTCTGCTGCCTATTATACCACCATTACTGATGTGTAGAGTCCTCATGTGCTACGAGGCAGGTCCCTTGAAAATGCACATCTATATCAAATCCTTGTGCCTTACTGTGGATACATTTATTCTGTGGATATATATATATATATCTCCACAGGAATATATATACGTATATATAAATCTCCCCACAGTATTCCTTTCTCGTGTAGCAACAGTGGTAGGAGCATGAGAGAACCTCACTTCAAAGGAAGTGGTAAAAGGGCCTAACAGTCTAAAGAGAACAGTGCTGTCCCATATGGGAACCTCAACCCACATGTGGTTACTGAATACTGAAATGTGACTTGTCCAAATCGAGATGTACCGTAAGCATAAAATACATACTAGATTTCAAAGAGTTAGTGTAAAAAAGAAGTGAAATATCTCATTGACACATTTTGTAAATGGATTAGATGTGGAGATGATATTTTGCATGTCAAATATGTTATTAATATTAACATTAATTTCACCTGTCACTTTTCTCTTTTTAAAATGTGGCTACTAGGAAACTGAAAATCACACATATGGCTTGCATTTGTGGCTGCTTCTGTATTTCTGTGGGACAGGGCTGGTTGAAGACAGAACTATTCCAAGCTGTCTTTCCATTTTGTTGATGACCTAGGCTAGTGGTCTCCATAGGACCAGACGTCCTCCTGCCTCTTATCTCCAACACTTGAGTGCTCTGATATTACAAACGAGACAATTCCCCCAGGGAAGTCAAGGGAAGGCCCTGTCTGGAGCTCACACAGTCCAGTCCAGTGGCCGGGAGATTTCAGTGGCACTGAGCACAGAGCCCTGTGAGGGCGTGGGGAAGAAACTGTGCTCTGAAATGAGGTCTGATGACTTTCACCTAAAGGCAGCTGAACAAAAGAGGTCTGATGGTTCATGAAGGTTTCCAATCACAGCCTCTAATTATAAGGAAGTATATGGGACTCGTATAAGTAGTCATTACAAAACTGCCAAAGAGTGAGCCAGTGCCTAAAGACCCTGTTTCTTACTCGTGATTTTGAGGAATTCCCAAATGGCCAGATTTTTAGTGTGGGAAACAGGAGGACTTTTTCTTTGTGAGAGAGCCTACTCAGGACCCACTGCATAAATGCTGAAAATAAATAATGCGGTGATGGTGGGCTGGAGAAGGTCCAAGATTCCTTGACCTAAGCATCAGGGTCCCAGCCCAAGCAGCAGACGCTGCTCCCATCCTACCTAATTGGGATGATGGCCAGGAAGGAGAGAAAGGAGGAGAGAGCAAAGCAGGAGCCCACAAACATGTCCATGGTGAGCTGATAGATCTTGTTGTACAAGGTCGATGTCACCACGCCAGTCAGAGCCAAGGACAGCTGCAGTATGACAAACACCTTTCCTGTGGAAGGGACAGAGGTTACTCAGGAATGCCTTGCTGTGCCTGCCTCACTCTCCATTAGCTGAGTCTCTGGAGAGCTCTTAGGGGACCCTTCCTTCTTACTCTCTCTCTCTCTCTCTCTTTTTAGAGACAGTCTCACTCTGTTGCCCAGGCTGGAGTGCAGTGCCACAATCCTGGCTCACTTCAGCCTTGAACTCCTGGGCTCAGGCAATCCTCCTGCCTCAACCTCCCGAGTAGCTGGGACTACAGGCATTTGCCACCATGCCCAGCTAATTTTAAAATCTTTTTTGTAGAGATGGGGTCTCACTATGTTGCCCAGGCTGGTCTTGACCTCCCAGCCTCTAGCGATCCTCTCACCTCGACCTCCCAAAGCACTGGGATTACAGGCATTGAGCCACTGCACCTGGCCCCTTCTCAGTCTGTGTGTGGCTCAATTCGCTAGGAATCCTGCCTCTATCTAGTTGAATCTTCCCAAGGCCTGTGGATGATAGAATCCTTCTTTGTGGCTTTTCAGTGACTGACTTTCTAAGTCACTCCCATACCCCCGTCTCCACTCTCTGTGCCCTGGATGGAAACCAGTGTTTCCAGTGTCTTCAAAGATGCTTCTGGAACTGCCTCAAGTGCCTTCTACAGGTCTGTGCCTCATGCTTTGCAGCTCTGAAACAGCCCGGGCAGAAGATTCCAGAGAGATTCCTTTCACTACTCACCATAAGAGGAGCCCTTTATGAGTTTGGACATAGCTGATCGGATGGTTGTGACGGGGATGAGAGCAAACAGCATGACGGCTCGAGCTGAAAGAGATCACACAGGAACACTCCTTGCTGTAGCCCAGCCTGGGCCAAGGAGGAAATTAGCAAAAGCCTCTCTTAGAACCCCCATCTCCCCACAATCCGAATGTGGCTTGACCTGGAAGAAGTCATTTCTCTGCTGGCACGCTAGCGCCCTCCCTTGACCAGTCTATGACCCTCTGAGCTCTGATGCTGCTGTGTGTGCCGCATATCAGTCTACAAGGTGGCCGGGCACAGTCGACATGGTGACAGATGGTGAAATGTATCTTTACTGGTGGAATTAAGTGATCACTAGGGAAGTGGAACTGGTGCCACCAAAGGGACACAAGGCCCTTTTCCTTGTTTCTCCAGGAGAGAAGTGTCTGTCCTTGACATTAGTGAACATCTCTGAGAGATGGTCCCAGGAGCTTTGGCAAATTGCCTTCAGCAATGTGTCCCATGAACGCACCCACTGCATAGCTCTCAAGCTCTATTGATTATCCAGATGCAGTATGTGTGTGTGTGTGTGTGTGCGCGTGCGCGTGTGTGTGAGAGAGAGAGAGAATGCGAGAAAGAGACAGATACAGACAGACGGCCAGGCGCAGTGGCTCACGCCTGAAATCCTACCACTCTGGGAGGCCGAGGCGGGTGGACCATCTGAGGTCAGGAGTTCGAGACCAGCCTGAACAATATGGTGAAACCCCGTCTCTACCAAAAATACAAAATTAGCCAGGCATGGTGGTGCATACCTGTAATCCCAGCTACTCAGGAGGCTGAGGCAGGGGAATCGCTTGAACCCAGGAGGTGGAAGTTGCATTGAGCCGAGATTGCACCATCGTACTCCAACCTGGGCAACAAGAGTGAAACTCCATCTCAAAAACAAAACAAAACAAAACGAAACAAAAACACAAAGAGAAACAGAGAGAGAGAGGTGGTGGGCAAAAGGGGAAGGGGATACTCTGTCCTATGCTGTTTAATTGAGAACTGACCAGAGGTTAGCTTGCCATTTTGTTAGGTGTTTCTAAGATGTGTGACCTGCCTGGGTCAAGAGCCAGCCTCAGATAACTGTCTGAAGTCGTTTTTCTGATATGATAGCCACTAGCCCCATATAACTATTTAAATTAAATAAAATAACATAAAATTAAAAAATCTGTTCTTTAGTTGCACTAGCTACATTTCAACTGCTCAATAGCTACATGGAGCCAGTGGCTTCTTTATTGGACAGAATGGATAGCAACTATTTCCATCATTCTAGAAAGTTCTATCGGAGCATTCATCTCGAGCTTTCTGCTTATAGTTGTCTACCTGTGTCCTCAGATGGAAACTTAATGCTACTTCCTTGGGGAATTTATTACATTGGTTGTGGAAGGCATTTATGGAGTATTTTTACGCATTTTAAAAAAATCTTTGCTTGACTCCAAATGATTTTAATTAAGGCATCTTTTCAGTAGAATTACTTGAAATTCCACTCATCCACCTTTTTTTGTTTGTTTGTTTTGTTTTTGAGACAGAGTCTCGCTCTATCACCCAGGCTAGCGTGCAGTGGCACAATCTTGGCTCACTACAACCTCTGCCTCTTGGGTTCAAGTGATTCTTGTGCCTCAGCCTCCTGAGTAGCTAGGATTACAGGTGTACACCACCACACCTGGCTAATTTTTATATTTTTGGTAGAGATGGGGTTTTGCCATAAAGGCTAGGCTGGTCTTGAACTCCTGGCCTCAAGTGATTCTCCCACTTCCAGCCCAAAGTGCTGGAATTACAGACCTCTGTGCTTGGCCTTTGAAATTCCATCCTTTTAAAATGGGAAGGCGGGGGTGGGGGAAGAAACCCAACTCCATCTCCTCTGTTGACTGCCATCCTGAATCCTCCCCTGCTGACTCCAGGTACCCCTGACCACACCTCCTTGACTGCCCAGAACCATGAACACCACTCTGGTAACATTTCATTCTCAACATAGATAATTAACAATATATTACAGATAAACTCAGGGGCATATAATCTTGTGTCCCTTGTGCCTCCTGGGTAGCAGGTTCAATCCCTGGTGCTGAGCTAGGCCACCCAGACCATGGCATCCCTGGTGTCAGCCCCATTATGCAGAGGGTCAGCAATGTCCTGCCTCCCCAAGAATGACAGACTCACCAATATAGAACATGTATGTCTCTTTCACAAAAGCCAAGAGGAGGGCTCCTGACCCAAAGGACACCATCCCAATCATGATCATGGTGGTGTCCCGGAAGCAGCGGGAGAAGACCAGGACACCCAGGAAGCTGGTGATGAAGATGGTGTACCCTGAAGCCATACCATAGCCCACCTGCACTTGGTTCCAACTGAGAGGCTCCCTCAGCACAAAAAGAGGGATCACGTCCACTGTGCCCACCACCGCCAGGTCATATATGATAGCACCCACAAAGAGCAGGGCAATGGTGGTTTTATGGGGTTTTGCTTTTCCAGGAGATGGAGGGTGACCCACTGCACACTGTTTGTCCAACTGATCAGGATCCAGGGTGCGGTATGTGCCTACTGTGCCAGACACGGTATCCGCGGGGGGGAGCTCCTGGCTGGGTTTGGCCACGGACTCAGGGACCTTTAGCACCAAAAGGCTGTAGAGCAGAGCAAACGAGGCACAGCTCACGCTGCAGGCTGTCAGTATCAGGCCCTGCCCAGAGTGCCCAGCCATCTGCTTGAAGAGATGCCCGGAAGCCATGCTCCCGCAGAACCCCGCCAAGCCCAGGATCAGGTCAATAAGGATGAGGCGCAAGGAGCGGCGGCCCTCGGAGGAGCCCAGCGATCCCAGCGCCATGACCCCGGACCAGAAGGCGGAGAAGCCGCCGAACAGCCCGTTCAGCGCCGCCGCCCCGTACAGCACCTCCACCGGCCAGTCCAGCAACACCTTGAGCAGCAGCCCGAGGCGGGAGAGCAGGAAGCCCAGCAGCGACATGCAGATGGAGATCTTGCGGTGGTAGCGGTCGCTGAGCCATCCCAGCCCGTAGGCGAACAGCAGGGGCGACAGGCCCGCCACGAGGTTGTAGATGATGTAGAAATTGGAGATGGCTCTCTGCTGTTGGTCCTCTAGAGCCCCCCGGGGCGACGGGCTGGCGCTGTGGTTGGAGGAGCCTCCGGTTCCGTAAGACGCCTTCACCACGAGGAGTAGCCCCGCGTCGTACAGAGAGGCAGCCATCTGGGACGAGGCCACCACGGGCTCAACCCAGGTCCTCGGGTGGAAGCGAGGCAGGTGGCCCCTCAACGGGCAGGTGACCTCGGGGCTCATGTGACCTCTTTGATGGGGGATCGAGGGGCTTTCTGTTTGCAGTGACAAGGAGATACTCCCAAATTCGGCTGCTACGGCGGCGGCTCAGGGTTCAGTCCGGGAGCGCGAGTGTGCGCCGTGAGCCGGGGTGCCCGCCGGAGAGTGGTGAGCGGAGCCAGGGCACGCCCCGCTTGTGACAGCAGCCAGCCCAGCAGCCGAGTGACCTCCCAAGTGACTCCTCCTCAGGCCAGAAGAGGCCGCGTTCCGCCCCGCCCTCGCCACCTCAGGAGGAGTAGGGCTGGCGACAGTCCAGGGAAGCCAGGCGCGGGGGAGCGCAAGGCGAGTGTCGGCTCCTGCTGCCAGCACCCCCGAGGCCGCCGGGTCACGCTGCTCCTGTGAGCGCGGCCGCCTGACGGGGCCGAATTTCCCCACAACCAGGCGTGCCCGGACCTCCCGCGGATCGCTGGGGACCCCGCACCACCAGGGCAGGGGCGGAGACCCAGCTGGAAGGAAGCTCCTCCGGACTGGCTCAGGGAGCGTTTCCAAATTCTCCCATCCCAGGAAGGCAGGTTTCGGTGAGGAGTGCGACGCCTAGGACTCTGCCTAGGATAAGTACCGGGTGTGAAGTTTTATTTATAGATTTAATGCAACAGGGACCCATGTGCTATAGGCAGCTGGGTAGCACTTTGAGAGAAGTAAAAACTTGGGAGCCGCTAGGTCCAGGCTCTTCTCCAAGCCAAAGGCCTCTTAGAGAAGAGTCCTGCTTGGTACACCCGCATTGGTGGGCCTGGTGCATGGGCCTTGTCCGGAAGGCTCCTGCCTCAAACCGCAGGGCCAAGGGAGAGATGGCAAGATCCTGCCAGCCCTAGATGTCCCCCTAGATGATAAAACTGGACTCTTGGGCAGGGGCTTGAGCCCCCTGGAAGGGGCAGAGTCACCAGGGTCCTCTTTTTCCGAAGAGTGCCCAGGTCCCTTTCCGCTTCTTAGTAGTCACTCTTCTTCTGTCTGTGGGCTCACTCCCCTGGGCTGGGCTGAGACTTCCACTTCCCAGGTGGCCTAGCTTCCTGTTTCGGTACATACTTCTGCAAAGAGAACCAGGGTGATGGATGGTGCAGGGGCCAAAATGTACCACGGAGCATGACCTGTTCCATGGTCAACCCCAGGGATGGAGACTGAAAGCACACAGGCTTCCTGCTCCTCTACCCACAACCCAGCATAGCTACAGCAGCGTGGATAATCAGGAACCCAAAGACATGAAAGGGAGACGCAGGTCTGCAGGGAGAGCTTAAAAGGCCACATGGATAATATACTCATGTAGGGAGGAGGGACTGGATTCCAAATGATTTAGCGTAGCTATATGCTCTTTTGGTAGTGTTTAGGTGGGCTATAATCTCCTTCCCTGCTACCCTCAACCTCCAGCATGGCCCAGCCTCCTCGTGTCTAGGCCCGAACATCTCTGACTTCTGCAAATAGAAAGACACACCTAGTCTTGCCCTTTAATATGTGCCCCGTGGATCCGGCCCAGCAGCCCATTTCCTTCTTCCTCCCCCTCACCTAGGGCCACCTTAGGAGATACTGAGTTCACCCATCCCAAGCCTGGCTCTCCCACTCCATTCTTAATTTTTCCAGAGGCTACAGCAAACAGTTCAAACACCTTGATCTTATGAGAGGTGGAGACTCCGGAGGATGAGTGGGTTATGGGGCCAGGTGGTATTCAGCAATCAAACATGGCCATGAGAACAACCTGAGCCAGATGGACCACTCTGGCCACTTGATCAAGGAGTCTGTCCATTCTAGGGCTCTAGACTGTAGGGGCCAGCCCTTGTCATCTCTGGGAGGATCTGTGGTATTTCAGTTCTTCCCATCGTCTTGGGAAACCAGGGACATTGGAAGGGTCTCTGAGAGATTCACATCAGATCTAGGACAGATCTAGTGGGAACTGGGTGAGGTTATCCTCTGCCAGCCAGCCCTGGGACTCCCCAGGCTTCTGAGTTCTCTGGCCTGGAAATGAACTAGACACAGGGTAGTTAGTGTCTCTCCCAGTTTAGGCTACTGTGGGTTGGATTATATTCTCATCATGTCCCCACTTCTCGCTCCGTCTCTGAATGCGGGCCCCAGGTGAGCTAACACCTGGTTATCCTCTGCAGCCCAGGCTACCAGCAAGTGGAGCCCTGACCTTGCCACTCCAAGATAGAATCTAGTCTCCAGCGCAAGGTTGGCTTCATTAAAGTGCAAAGACTAAATCTCTGATGTTTAGATTAATAAAATCACACTATTCCAGAAGAAAGAAACTAAAAAAAAAAAGTAGCAGCTAATATTTATTGAGCCCTTATTATGTACTAAGCATTTTACATGAATGAATTTAATCCTCCCAAGAAGTCTGTGAGCTGATCTACCACCCCATTTTTACAGACTGAGAAACTGAAAACAGAGTGGTTAAGCAATTTGCACAAGATCACAAGGCCAGTAAATCAGGAAACTAGTATTTGGCATCAGACAGTCTTTGCAAGCCTACAGCTATGGGGAAAATACAGTTGCCGGATAATTTTCTTTGAGGATGTCCTCTTAACCCACATAGGAATGTGGAGAGGAGTAGAAACAACACAATCATGTTGTGATTATTGTTGATCAACAATGTGTTGCATAAAGAGAGAGGAACAAGAGTGGATAGATTACCTGTTGAACCTATATCCCAGGCACTACACTCAGGCAAGGAATACTCTTGGCTACTTAACAAAATTCATGGCCCTCAAATTCATCTTAGAAAGGAACAGTCTTTGAAAAACACCTTTGGTCAGTGTTAGAGAGTGAAATCCTCAGGTCTGAGGATTCCAGCTGTGGAGGAGGTTCCAGAGAGGGGGCGGAACGTTTCGGCATGAGTCAACGAGAGGGAAGGGTGAGAGAGAGAACCGAGGAGGGACAGGAGAGGGGAAAGAAGTTCAGGGAGGAAGTAAGATCGGTGGGTACTGGTGAGAAGAGTCAGGACAAGAACTCTTGGTGTCAGGGTGGTCTGAAGGAACTTTTGAAGAATAGGAATGTCTAGTGTGGATTTTAAACATCTTGCTGTATCATGTCCATGTGAATCCTTCCTGTGACCTCCCTTTACTTCTCAGTTCTTAATTTCTTTTTCTCTTTCTTTTTTGAGACAGGGTCTTGCTTCTGTTGCTCAGGCTGGAGTGCAGTGTTGTGATCAAAGCTCACTAGAAACTCATATTCCCGGGCTCAGCCAATCCTCCTGCTCCAGCCTCCCAAGTAACTGGGGCTACAGGCATGCACCACTGCACCCAGTTAATTTTAATTTTAATTTTTTTCTGGTAAAAACAGCATCTCACTATGTTGCCCAGGTTGCTCAGATTGGTCTCAAACCCTTGGCTTCAAGCAATCCTCCCACCTCAGCCTCCCAAAGTGCTGGGATTACAGGTGTAAATCACTGCATCTGGCCTTCCTGAGTTCTTTAGAAAAGTTTATTCATAAATGTTTTGTGCAAGTGACTTTTTTTTTGGCTTTTTATTTTGGTAGAAACTGCTAAAGAAGCTATGATTCATCTCTGGATTGACATAATGCTGAGCAGAGACCACAAGGGAGGAAAAGGAAGCCATGAGAACACAAATCTCCCAAGGATTCACTGAAATCTGGAATAGGCTTTGGACTTTCACAGGCTACGAGATTTGGGAGTTAAACCATCTGACCCAGATCTTGAGGGGCAGAGAGACCCTTCAGCTGATGTGCAGACTACACTGATGGGGAAGGCCAAGGCAGGAGGATCACCTGAAGCCAGCAGTTTTGAGACCAGCTTAGGCAGCCTGGGCAATGCAGTGAGACCTTGTCTCTACAGAAAAAACTAAAAAATTAGCTGGGCATAGTGATACATACCTGTAGTCCCAGGTATTTGGGAGGCTGGAGTGGAAGGATAGCTTGAGCCCGGGAGTTTAAGGCTCCAATGAGCTGTGATCGCACCACTTCACTCCAGTCTGGGCAACAGAGAGAGACCCTGTCTCTCTTTATTGTTAATATTTCAGGGGCTGTCATAAGCCTTTCCCTCAAAAATTGGGAGCAAGGAAAACAAGATACCCCCTAAAGCACAAATATATAGTAAATATATATATAGTAAAAAAGTAAAGAAGTACAAACTAACTCAAGAAGACAGAGACAAATCTTGTCAGTGACCACCAAGGACTTTCTTTCAAGTGTTTCCCAATGACTGTCCCATCACTACATGCAAGATGTTGCCCAAGTCTCTTTGCCTGACCTTGAGCAACTTTCTAATTGTGGTTTTACTTCCCAATTATAGCTGCAAACAAAGAGAAAATGTGCTAGTTACTTTGATTCTCCAAATAATTTCCCCTGATAAACTAATAAATTAGCATTCTAGTTTATCTATCTGCCTTTCTGGGTCTGTATCTGGGAAATGGCTTCCCTCCCCATGTACTGATGAAATGAAGTATATTACGGTTAGACTGAGAGTCGGCCCTGTCCATAGTAAATTCACCAAAATAATGACTGCCATCCATGGATGTTCTTGGAATATTGTTTCATTGGCCTTTTCCCTCAGAGGTGGCACCCTAACATTGCCCAGTTTTATAGAAACTTTGACTTAGCGTAGCTAAATCACTTGCACAAGGTCACATAGAGCCAGGTACTTAGGGTTGTGTGACTTCAGAGTCTATTTTCACAGTGCTTCATTTCCGAGGTAATTGAGTAGAAGAGGTGCATTTTAAGAAGGTGTTTGGTTGTTGAATGTTTCCCAGCAAATATTGTGAGCCTATATTTCTATCTAAGATATTTTCAAACTCAGTGGTTCGTTTGTTCATTTATTCATTCATCATCTGTCCATCCACTCATTCACCTGCCCGTCATTCATCCATCTACCCACACATCTATCCATCCATCCACCCGCCCACCATCCATCCATCTATCTACCCATCCATCCATCCATCCACCCACCCGTCATTCATCCATCCATCTACCAATTCACCCTTCTACCCATCCATCCATCCACCCACCCACCTCTCATCCATCTGTCTATCCATCCACCCACCCATCATCCATCCATCTATCCACCCACCCATCATCTACCCATCGTCCATCTATCCATTAACCCACCCATCATCCACCCATCCATCCATCCACCCACCCGTCATTCATCCATCCATCCATCCATCCATCTACCCATTCACCCTTCTACCCATCCATCCATCCACCCACCCACCCGTCATCCATCTGTCTATCCATCCACCAACTCATTATTCATCCATCCATCTATCTACCCATCATCCATCCACCCACCCATCATTCATCCATCTATCCATCTACCCATTCGCCCTTCTACCCATCCATCCATCCACCCACCCATCATTCATCCATCCATCCATCCATCTACCCATTCACCCATCTACCCATCCATCCATCCTCCCCCCCACCCATCATCCATCCATCTACCCATCCATCATCCACCCATCCATCCATCCACCCACACATCATCCATCCATCTACCCATTCACCCTTCTACCCATCCATCCACCCACCCACCCACCCACCCATCATCCATCCATCCACCCACCCATCATCCACCCATCCATCCATCCACCCACACATCATCCATCTATCTACCCATTCACCCTTCTACCCCATCCATCCATCCACCCACCCACCCACCCATCATCCATCTGTCTATTCATCCACCAACCCATTATTCATCCATCCATCCACCCACCCAGTATCCATCTACCCATCCACCCACCCATCAGCCATCCACCCACCCATCAGCCATCCATCCACCCATCCACCCACCAATCATCCAGATCTATCCATTAACCCACCCATCATCCACCCATCCATCCATCCACCCACCCATCATCCATCCATCTACCCACCAACTCACCCATCATCCATCCATCTGTCCACCACCCACACATCATCCATCCATCCAGTCAGCCATCCACCAGCCTATCACACATCCATCCATCCATCCACCCATTCATCCATCCACCCATCCATCCATCCATCCATCCACCCACCCACCCATCATCCATCCAATCCATCATCCATCCATCCATCCCTTTGTCAATCTTTAAGCATTTATTGAGTATCAGGCCCACCAGTAGGTACCAGGGATGCAAATTCCTTTGCCCTTAAGGATCTTTTAGTCTGAAGAGTTATCAAAAGTCACTCGTGTTAACACTATATGCTCTGTTTTACACACGAAGTCATAGATGCCAGGCCATGTCTCCTCTTTTGTTAAGGAATTTCTCTCCACCCCAGGCTCTGCTGTCAACCTGAATGACCTTACTAGCCTATGTTTTTTGTGTGGTTTCCCTTCCCTACAAAGGAAATGACTCTAATGCAAATCAGGATGCAGATAGAAGAAACTTTGGTTTTCTTTTCTTTTTTTCAATTTCTTACTCTCCTTTTAAACCTTATCCAAGTGGGCTCAAAAGTCTTACCAAAATCCTGCTCTACAAGGTGTTAATGAGGTATAGTGTGTGGTATATGGTATGTGCAAGAGCAGTTTTTTTTCTGTTTTGTCTGTGGGGTCTTTGTCCACATTTCACACTGTTTTTAAAGCGTTCTGAAATGAATTAAACTTAACTATTTTTGTGGCATAAGTTTTGATACCAGCCCTTTTCTTTAAAGAAAGCATTATGTTGTGACAACATTGGGATTTTCCTTTTCTTTTCTTCTTCTTTTTTTTTTTTTTTTTTTGAGATAAAGTCTTGCTTTGTCGCCCAGGCTGGAGTGCAGTGGCATGATCATGGCTCACTGCTGCAACCTTGATCTCCCAGGCTCAAGCAGTCCTCCCACCTCGGCCTCTCGAGTAACTAGGACCACAGAGCATGCCACCATGCCCAGCAAATTTTAATTTTTTTTTTTTTGTAAATATAGAGTCTCGCCATGCTGCCCAGGCTAGTCTCAAACTTCTGGCTCAAGCAATTCTCCCACCTGGGCCTCCCAGACTGTTGGGATTACAGGCATAAGCCACTGCACTGACTACACTTTTTTTTTTTAAACAAGAGAAGTGAAATCTTTCATGGAGTCAACCACTGATGTGGTCCCATCAGTCTAAACGCCAACAGAAGACCCAACACAGACCTTTGTTTCCAAATATGCAGAACAAGTTACTAAATACATCTTGTCTTTCCTTCTTTAGGATAACCCCTTGAAGCAGAAGTTTTCTTGAATTTATCATCATTTATTAATCTTACAAATGCTATAGCATAAAAACTATTAGTGAAATCTGTTGACTCATCAGCCCAGGTAGAGAAGCTGGTATTTAACAGTTAATTACACAAAACCTCTTCAGCATTATGTATGCCATCCATACATCAATTTATCACACCATTTGAGAGTAGAAACTTTTCAATTTCTCTTACTGCATTTTGCTCACTGTAAATTCACATGCTGGTATTATTAGGTTCTTGCTACTGTCGCTTTTCATTTCACTGAAATCTTTTATCTTCTCTTTCATGTGTTTACACAAGTGCAAAACAATATTCACAGCATCTTCTAAATTTTAACCATTAATTTAAAACTGCTTTAAAGCTTTGGAACAGCTGGGCACAGTGGCTCACATCTGTAATATCAGCACTTTGGTAGGCTGAGGTGGGAGGATTGCTTGAGGCCAGGAGTTGCTTGAGACTAGCCTGGGCAACATAGTGAGACCCTCATCTTTACAGAAAAAAAATTTTTAAAAAAGGCCAGGCCAGGCATGGTGGTGCACACCTGTAGTCCAAGCTACTCTGGAGTCTGAGGGAGGCTCATTTGACCCCAGGAGCTCGAGGCTGCAGTGAGCTATTATCATGCTACTGTACTCCAATCTGAGAAACTAGTCCAAGACCTCGTGTCAAAAAACACTATTTTTAAAAAACTGAAAAAGAATACAATGCCTAAAAGCAAACAAAAAAACTTGGAACATGCCCATATGGATTGGAAACGTGCCCTCAACAGTAGAGATGGCAGTTTCCTGAGAACCAAAGGGCTGGAAAAGTGCAGAAGAGATGAAAGGACTGATTTATCACCATCGGGATTCTGTATGCACTAAAGGTCCCCCTTTTAGGAGCTGATACACTTGAGGTCCCTTCATTTAGGCATTGAGGCTCTGAGCTATCCTCCTTACCTAACACATGATCAGCTATATCAAAGCGAAAATCTCCACTATGTTAAAAAAATGAAGACATGAGAAAAAAAATTTCTGAGTACCTGAAGCTTTGTCTCAGCAACTGCCCTGTGTAACAAGCAGAGCAAAGGGCATTTTTAGGGCAGTGGAACTCGTCTTTCTGATGCTACGATGGCAGATGTATGTCATTATGAAGTTGCTGAAACCCGTATAATGTGCAACACCTAGAGTGAATGAACTCTGGTGTACACTATGGACTCTGGGTGATAATATGTCAATGAAGGTTCATTGATTGTGAAGAATGCACCACTCTGGTAGGGGATATTGATAGTGGAGACTATGCAGGGCGTGGGGACGTGGGAAATATTAACACCTTCTGCTCAATTTTGCTGTGAACCTAAAACTACACTAAAAAACATGTCTTAAAAAACAAACTGCACTGTGTAAATCAGGGAGCAAAGGGGGCAAGAAAAAAAGGGCAGCATTCCTACTATTTAAAAACGGAAATATATTTATATGAGTCACCCCGACTCTGTGTTTGCTTGTCTGCACATCATTTTGTCAGTCACATTTTGCTTTGTGGAACTGAAAAAAAATAGAGCTTGGAGAGATGTGGCTGGCATAGGCCTGAAAACAAATCTGTAATAAGCAAAATAAAGTCAGGCACATAATCACGTCCTGATCTCAGGGAGCGAAAAATGTCAGGGAAACACAAACTCAGTGAAAAAGGCTAAAACTAGGAGGCCAGGAGTTCAAGACCAGCCTAGGCAACATAGTAAGACACTGTATCTACCTTTTTTTTTTTTTTTTTTTTTTTTTTTTTGCCGGGCATGGTGGCGTGCACCTGTGGTTATAGCTACTCAGGAAACTGAAGTGGAGGATCGCTTGAGCTCAGGAAGTCAAGGTTGCAGTGAGCTGTGATCACGTCACTGCGCTCCAGTGACAGAGGGAGATCTTAGCTCAACAAACAAAACAACAAAAAACATCTAGTGTAGAGGAATAAAAGAAACGGTCAAAGTCATTTTCATACGTAGATATTGCTCAACTTGCAGAATCACAGAAAGACTGAGGAGAAAACCAAATACATCTGCTTCCCCTTCTGGAAATCAAGTTAATGTTTTGAAGATTTAGGTTGTGTCATCACATGTTGGGGCTGGTGTTTACTTCACATCACCTCCTCTAATAAGGGAGGAGAACGGTGTCATTTCCTCTTTCTACTGGGTTGTGTTTTGGGACTTCTTTATTCCGTGTATTTCGCCTTCAGTCTGATTCTATCTGCATAGCATCTTCCAGAAGTTCATTGATCGTTCAGATGGAATCATTTGATGGTTCACTGATGGAGTCTATCCTGTTTGCCTTTTTTTCAATACAGTTATTCTTGTTTATACTTATTTACATTCCCTCCACATTCAATAATATTTTGAGAAGAAGAAAAGGTACTTCATATATTCACCCACCATCTTGAGATAAAGCCACATTTTATCTGAGTGTGTTCGGGCTCTTAGATAATAAAGATAGCCTGTCGTTCACCAGGCATAAATCTGCATTTATGATTATAATGCCTAACTCCTAAATCTGGAAATTAAATAAAAACAATAAAATTAATGTAGTCTATTGTGCTCATATTTAATGCATGTAAAGTTGTGTCTGGCTAGCCACTTAGAAAATTGTGGTACGAAATATAGTCTGTTGAGCCACTTAGAAAATTATAGTATGAAATATAGTCTGTTGATTATGAATTCTTTTCATGATTATTTACAGACATTGTTAGAATAGAAGATAAAAGTATATAAAATGAAAGAAATCGTTCATGCTGGAAGTTTTCTAATAATAAACACACGTAAATGCCATTTCTTTTTTCTGTCTTATTTTTATTTATTTACTTACTTCAGAGACAGGATCTCGCTCTGTCACCCAGTCTGGAGTGAGCACAATCATAGCTCACTCAGCCTCAAACTCCTGGGCTCAAGCAATCTTCCCGCCTCAGCCTCTTGAGTAGCTGGGACTACTGGCTTTGAGCCACCTTGCCGGGCTTATAAACACCATTTCTGAGGTGGAAATACATTTTTAAATAAGTGACTATTGTTTTATAAAATAAATGTAAAGACAGCGACAAGCTCTGCAACAAGGAAGCATAACCACTGTAAACATTTAGCACTTTGTCTTTGAGTTTAACCCCCAACCCTTAATATATCATGGGCATTTTCCCATATCATGAAATGACTCTTTGAAATTCTTGACTGAATATGGAAAAGGTATAAAGTGCTCCACAGTACATAGCACTGAAATTTTACACTCTAATTTAAACTGGGTTACTTTTCAAAGTGTTTTAGTTTTTATTTGATAATATTCTGACAACAAATAAAGTTATAAAAGATGTGCTTATCCAGTCATGACAGACATGGTTGTGCTGTGGTAACAGCAACAACAACAACAACAACAACAACAACAACAAACCCAAATTTCAATGGCTTAAAACAACCAAGGATTAGTTCTCTCTCAGGCTACATGTCTGTTACAGGTTGCGGGGTGGAGGCTGGAGTCTGCTCACTGTAATCATTCAGGGACCCAAATTGACAAAACTACTGCCATCTGGAACATTTCTGGTCACCAGTCACAGAGAGAGCTCTAGAGGTCTCACACTGGCAATTAGATGCTTAGCCCAGGAAGTGACGTCCACTACTTCTGCTCAAACTGACTGGCCAAGTGGACTTCCTCAAAATTAGAAACTTCTGTGGGGCAATGGACACCATCAAGGAAGTGACAAAAATAACTCACAGAATGAAAAGAAAATATTTGCAAATCATAAATATGATAAGGAACTTGTGTCTAGACTATATAAAGAACCCTTACAACTCAATAATAAAAGGAAAAACACATTTAAAAATGGGCAAAGGATATAAATCGACATTTCTTCAGAGAGCATATATAAATGATCACTCAGCACATGAAAAGTTTGATTGGCATGACTGGGCATTGGAGAAACACAAATCAAAACACAAAACCACTTCACATTCACTAGGATGGCTACAATAAAAAAGAAAGACAATAACAAATGTTGCCTTGTACATCGCTGGCAGAATGTAAAATGGTGCAGTCACTTTGGGAAACATTCTGACAATTCCTCAAAAGGTTAAACATAGTTACCACGTGACCCAGCAATTCCATTCCTGGGTATGCACCCAAGAAAATGGGAACTGTGTGTCCATACAAAAACCTGAGCATGACTGTTCTTAGCAGGCTGGTAAGCCTTCTTCACAATAGCCCCAAAGTGGAAACTACCCAAATATCCACCAGTTGATGAATAGATAAACAAAATGTTGTATATTCATAAAATGGAATATTATGTCACATATTATTCCATAAAAAGGAATGACGTACTGAAACGTGCTACAACATGGATGAACTTTGAAAACATCATCCTAGCTGAGAGAAGTCAGGCACAAAAGGCTTCATAGTCTATTATTCCATTTCTACTAAATGTGCAGAATAGGCAAATTCATAGAGATAGGAAGTAGATTTATGGCTGCTAGGGGCTTTGGGGATGACCAACTAATGTTTGGGGCTATGTCTGGCTGCTCCTTCAGTGTCTTAAAATATTTTTCATCTGGGCTTTAGACTAGAATTAAATCAAGCAATTAGCAGTTCTCTGGTTATCTTCTCTATTTGGGGCTTTTATTCCTTTTCATCGTGTTTATTTTTTCTTTCTAAGTTTAAAGATAATTCTGCTTTCCCTTGAACACAGTGTAGTGTAGTGGCTAAGAGTGTAGGCTCTGAAATCGTACTAGAACTTGAGTCCTGCCCTGATGCTTACTAGCTGTGTGACCTTAAGATCTCTCGTATCATATTTTCTCGTCTGTAAAATGGGAATCATATTAGGACTTACCTTGAGAATTGCAAAAACTAAATGAGTTAATGCATGTAAGAGTTAATGCATGTAATATGTTTAAAATAGTTTCAATGAATTTTAGTTTCTGTTATTATTAGCCAGATGAAGATGTCAAATGTAAAATTATAATTTTCTAACTGTCAGGTTGTAGGTTTAACTATTTTTAGTTGGTTTTCAAGTTGTAATTATGGCTTTAAAATATCAATCTTATTTTCTGTGTTCATTTTAATCTCCAGAAGCTTTGGTTTATTGAAGGATTTAGTCTTTATTGGCCAACTGAGATTGTCTTGAGAAGGGGCAGTGAAGGGAATTCATATACAGGCTATTTGAGATCCTATTTAAAGACTTGTGCTTTTTAAACCCAAGAAAGGAGGACTAAGTAATGGGGGCAAGGTGGGATAGAGTGGAAGAGGTGGGAGCACAATGCATTCCTTAAGCTACTTAAATACTGCCACATTGATGTGGAGTTGACTGGTTCATTGTGGTCCCAGAGCAAACAGCTGGGACCACTAGATGTAAGTTTTGGTTTGGTTTAAGGAAGGAATTTTTAATAGTCAGAGCTTTCCAAACCTACCTTAGTACAAGCCACCAGCTTCTCTCTCCTGCTTCACTACAATAATCTCCTAACTTGTTTGCACATCCCTAAGGCCCCCTCCAATACTTTAGTGATATGACAGCCACAGTGATCTTTTCAAAGCACAGATATGATTCTGTCATTTCTCTGCTTATAACCTTTCAATGGCTTCCAGTTACTCTTGGAATAAGGACCAAAATCTGAATTAAGATGGGCTTACCGGGTCTGACCCTCCCTAACTCTTCAGCCTCATCTCACACGACATGGCCCCTTGCTCACAATGGCCCACCCACCTGGTCTCCATCAATTACTTCCTCCAACTCCCCTTGGGGCCTTAGAACATGCTTTTATCTCTGTTTATGACATTCCAGTTCCATTTTCTCTAGTGAGCGCCCACTCTCCCTTTAGATGTTAGCTCAACCATCCCATTCTCAAAGAAGCCTTCCTTGAACTTCCTGTCTTGGTCTATTAGATGTTCTCATAGCAGCATGTACCTCTCATGTGGAGCTCTTTCCACTGTTATAATTTAATGATATTTGTATGAATTTTTGATTAATGTCTGAAAGTTCCTTGGGTACAGAGATCACATCTTTTCCTTTTTATCCCCACCTGCATCTTCAGTAAGGAGCATCGTGCCTGGCACATAAGTGCTCGATGGATACTTCTTGAATGAATGCATGAACAAATGAGCAGATAAAGTTGTTTAAGTGAGAATTGTACTCCTTCCACCAGCGATATTTGATCCCGAGGCTACGAAAACTCAAGGCTTCTTTTAGAATCCGAGTCTGTAATTCCAGGATCCTTGCAATAAAAGTTAAGGAAATGGTAGTGAGCTCTCCAGATTGCTATGGTCAACCTCTTAACCATTGTCACATTGTGTAGTTGAAAAATGCCTGAGCGCCACCTAGCGAGCTGAGGAAATGTTCCTCTTGGCCATTCATCATTGTTCATTCATTCCATCACGTTCGCCACCCAGCACTACTCACACAGACTATGGTGTCCTTGGGCAACATGGCATCTCTGTCCCTCAAGGAGGTCACAAGTTTTTGGTGAACACAGATACCTGAACAAAAGCTCACGGGTACATGTGACAAAGTACACTGGAGATGTATTTTCAAGAGGAACACTGTTTAGCGTGGTTATTGGGAAGGATTTTAGGTTCAGAGAGAAGAGCGAGTAGCAAGGAACTGATTAAATAATTAGGACAGAAAGGCCAGGGGCGGTGGCTCACACCTGTAATCCCATCACTTTGGGAGGCTGAGGTAGGCAGATCACTTCAGGTCGCGAGTTTGAGACCTGCCTAGCCGACCCCATCTCTACTAAAAATAAAAAAATTGCAGGCGTGTGCCTGTAATCTCAGCTACTCAGGAGGCTGAGGTGGGAGAATCGCTGGAACATGGGAGGCAGAGGTTGTTGCAGTGAGCTGAGATTGTGCCACTGCACTCCAGCCTGGGCGACAGAGTGAGACCCTGTCTCAAAAAAACAAAAACAAAAACAAAACAAAAACAACAACCAAAAAAGCAAAAACAAATTAGGACACACACAGAGAGAGACGGTGAACATCCTACAATAAAGAGGAAGAGAAGGAGGGCTGGCTTCTCTTTAAGCTGTAGAAGGCTGCCGGGAAGAAGGTGAGATGGGCCAGATGTAGATGAGATGTTATATGGGAAGAGGAGACCCTAAAAGAGAGCATTGTCTTGTTTACTGGACAGTTTTGAGCTTTTAAACTATTTAAAGATAAATACGTTTCCACTGAACACATCTTGGGAAAATATTATGTGGGGTGAATTTTGTCAAACTTACCAATTTTCACTTTGAAAATGAGATCTGCTCTAATTTGACATCTGAAAGCAGAGATTCTTGACTCTGTCCCTTTGTCATGTAGAAGATCAGCCAAGTCCAGGCCTAGACTATTTTTGGGACTTGGGTCCAGATGACAAATAATTGCTCATTCTCTTCCAATGTAGATAGTTCAATTCTCTGCTTGTCCACAATTCCTCCTTTTCCAAAACCCCAATGCTCTGTTTTGGTAAATTCAGTCCTCAACCCTTTCTAGCTGTGGCCTCAGTTTTGCTGTAGAGGTAGAGGATAGGGCTCAATCTCTCACTCCCTCACTGCCTCTGAGTACTGAGATACTGGCACGCCTATTCCGTGCTGAGAAAAGGGATCAGACACTGGAGCCCCTCAGTTCAGGAGTCTGTCACTGACCCCAACTGGAGCCAATAATCTCTTCCACATCCAACACAAACTCTTGGCCAGGCGCGGAGGCTCACACCTGTAATCCCAGCACTTTGGGAGGCCACAGCGGGAGGATCACTTGAGCCCAGGGGTTTGAGATTGGCCTGGACAACACAGTGAGAGCCTGTCTCTATAAGAACAAAAAACTTAAAAAACACCCCAAAACATGATGTCTTGTCTCAGAACAGGAAGAGCTACCGTTTCTGTGAGAGGTAGGGACTGCTGGTCAGATAGGGCAACTACATGCCACTGTGGCTGCCAGGAAAAGAATAGGAGTCTCTCTCTCTCTCTCTCTCTCTCTCTGTGTGTGACAAAAATTTTGAATCTAGAGTTGAAAAAGAGAGTACAGGTGGTTCTCAGGGCCTTAGGATTCCTGCAGATTAAGGAGCAGGACTCCAGAGCCCTGTAGATTGGGGACTGGGAGGTAGCTGGTGCTAAAAGTAGGCCCAGGGTGTAGGTGCACAGACTAGAATCTGCACGGTCACATTGTGAGGAGGTCATTTGTTCCACTGCCTCCTGAGGTGCTGCCCAGGATGAAACACATCTAAGGCTCCGGGAAAGCACAGGCTGTGTGAACTGCGAACTACCTTTGCATTCCTATCCTGCAGAGAGTTTGTTGCAAGTGCACTGTGGAGCTTTCCATGGGTACTTTCTCCACAGGCCACTCGCCCAGCGTTTCATAGTCTTAAAATCATCTGATTAAGGTTGACTATGTCTATTAAAGACTTTTATATGCATATTTCAGCTCATGGGAGCAAGGCTGATAGCAAGGCTGAGATTAGGAAGCAGGAAGCTGGTTATTCACCCCTTTCGCCCCATAAGTCACCCTATGTGCATATAGGTGCTCCCACCCCTTCCTGCCCTACAACAATAGTATGTTCTTTGTTCTGCTACCTCACCTAGGTATTAAATAGCTTTACTTAACTTGTTCTGCAAAAATAAAAATAAATTGAGTGACAATTTAACCCATACAACATTAAGGGCTAATACAATTTTAAAGTTTTAAACAATCGGCTGGGCGCAGTGGCTCACGCCTGTAATTCTAGCATTTTGGGAGGCCAAGGTGGATGGATCACTTGAGGTTAGAAATTTGAGACCAGCCTGACCAACATGGTGAAACCTTGTCTCTACTAAAAAATACAAAAATTAGCCGGGCATGGTGGTGGGCAACTGTAATTCCAGCTACTCGGGAGGTTGACCAGGAGAATCACTTGAACTTGAAAGGCAGAAGTTGTAGTGAGCCAAGATCGTGTCACTGCACTCCAGCCTGGGCAACAGAGTGAGACTTTGTCACAAGTAAATAAATACATAAAAATTTAAAAAATCATTAAGAACAAGACAAATATTCCCAGCTTTAAGAAATGGGTGCCTAGGTTGGGCTCCCCAACAAGCAGACTTAAGAGAAAGATTTGTGTTCAGAAGGTTTATTATGTAGTGCTTGAAACCTCCTTTGCAAGAATTATAATTGAGGAAATTATGACAGTGAGAGAGATCAGACCTAACCTACTCCATCCTGCCTCTAACCTTTAAGCCGTCGTGGTTCATTCCTAGCTGTAGGTTGAACTAACCTTGGGAAGGAATTCAGTTTATGGTTTGATTCTGAAACAAAACTGATAATAGCCCTTTCCTGAAAAGACCCCTTTCTTGCCTGAGGACCAGTCTGCCTTTGTAGGACTAACAAATTAGCTACAAGATTAGAAATTAAGGTTTAGGGGTCATGCGGCCTCTGCCTGCAAGAGTCTGAACCTCTCCCAGTTGTCTCTGGGGATGACATCATTATTGTAAAACCTAACGTCAGTGCTTGAGAGATTTTGCGGACCCTACACTTAATGATCAGCTGACACCACCCAGACTGGTAATCTGGCTCAGCTAGTTCTGCGGTCCCACCCAGGAGCAGAAGACACAGCAAGAAAACCTCATTTCGACCCCCATGATTCCATCTCCAACCTGACGAATCACAACTCCTCACTTCCTGAGCTCCTATCCACCAAATTGTCTTAAAAAAACCCCGATCCCCAAACGTGAATGCTCAGGGAGATTGATTTGAGTAATAATAAAACACGGGTCTCCTGCACAGCCGGCTCTGCATGAATTACTCTCTATCCATTGCAATTCCCCTGTCTTGATAAATCAGCTCTATCTAGGCAGCGGGCAAGGTGAACTCGCTGGGCTATAACGTGCTCTGGGGATCAACACCCAGGGGGATGAGAGAAGTGGGATCTGTCAGAGGGAGGTGTTGACTTGCGATGTAGTTGCAACAAAGGCCTCAGCGAATTTAATGGGGGAGCTGACAGGATCCTTCAGTGTTGCTCCACCTTGAGGCCAGGGGGCCAAGCCTTTATACTCCCCACCATACAACATTGAGCAGCCATTAGGTTCAGGCTGCCCTGGAGAGAGAGGGGCGCGATTTGGGGCTAGGCAGCTCTCTTCCGCTGAATCCAGTTCCCAGGGAGTGACTCGGCTGAGATCTTTCAGCCACTGACAGTTTGAGAATCAAGGCATCAGCTTGGAAAGAGAGGTTTGGATAGTGCCTCACAGCATCCAGTACAAAGGCCAAGTGTCAAGAAGAGACAAAGCAAATAGGGAGAAACCCAGCTTCTGCTCTGTAAAGAACGTTATGACATTGCTCTTATTCCCATTCTTCAGACAGAAGTATGCTTGGTGTTTGAACCAGTCAGGTATTTGAAATCTGTTTAAGATGTGACCTAAATGTGACCAGAAAAGTCTAAATGTATTTGGGAAAGAGGTCACAGAATTGCCAAGTCTAATTTTGTCATGCAAATCAAGTGCACAGAAAACTTTTTAATGCAATATTTGAGAAAACACTACCCTTAGATAATTGGCATGGCTTCATCTGCTGGAATGTACAAATTCCTTCATTCATTCCCTCATTTAATAAGGACTTGTTGGCCATCTGCTCGTGAAAGACACCTGTGATGTTAGGGAGACAGTCCCCAAGACTACCCTTACTTCTGACACTTGCAATTTGGGAGGATTCCCAAGACCACCCTCAGGTTTGATAATTCAGTTGGAGGACTCACAGAACACACTGACAGCTGTTATGTTCACAGTTATGGTTTATTACAGCACAAGGATACAGATTAAAATCAGCCAAGGGAAAAGATGCATAGGGCAGACTCAGGAAGTTTCCTAGAGCAGAAGCTGTAGCATCCTCTCTCAGTGAACTTGTGGATAACTCTCCAGGCAACACTGTGTGACAATATGCACAGAGTACTGTCAACCAGGGATGCTCACGTGAGCCTTGGTGTCCAGAGTTTTTGTTTTTTCTTTTGAGACAGAGTCTCATTCTGTTGCCCAGGCTGGAGTGCAGTGGCACTATTGTGTCACTATAGCCTTGACCTTTCTGGGCTCAGGTGATCCTCCTACTTCAGCCTACCAAGCAGCTGGGACTACAGGCGTGTGCCATTATGCATGGCTAATTTTTGTATTTTTTGTAGAGACCGGGTTTTGCCATATGGCCCAGGCTGGTCTCTAACTCCTGGGCTCAAGCAATCCACCTGCCTTGGCCTCCAGAAGTGCTGAGATTACAGGCATGAGCCACCATGCCCAGATGGTGTCCAGAGTTTTTACTGGGGCTTCATGCTGTGAACATGCTGTGGATAGCCTGTATGGCTGACCTTTAGTCTCCAGCCCTTATGGACGTTGAGCTGATACTGTGTGGCCCAAAACGCTTGTTATAAATCGCATGGTTAGACCATCTGGTGTCTCTCAAGGAGCCTAGGTAAACAAAGACACTCTGATCAGGCAGGACATTCTTTGGGCCTAGAGATCACCTCCCAGTAACTGAGGCAAAGGTCAGACTTTCCTTTGGGTAAGGCTAATTCTTTAATACACAGAAAGATTCCAGGCTCTGAGGATATAGCAGCAAGCAAAATAGATATAAATTCCTGCTCTCTTGGAGTCCACTATCATATTCAGAAAGTGCCCTTAAGTTGCCCATTCCAAGACCCCACTGGCTTACTAGCCTGAAGTCCTGAAGTATACTATTTTCCCAGGAACACCTCCTTAAATAGACCTAGAGATTTCCAGGGACCTTGCAAACATAACCCAAATGTGACACTCATGTTGGGGTCACTTATTCTCTTGGATCCTGGGATAAAACAATAGAAGAGAGATATTTTTCTTTTAAATGGATCCTTCAGATTGGGTTCCTGCAGCTGAGCTGTTGGGCCCTGAGAAACGGAATTCCTTCTTTTGCACTTTCATAGCGGTCAAACCCTGGCCATCATACCCTGTGCTTGGAATGGCTGCTCATTGCATACTCTAGGCTGTGTGCTTCTACCTGGCCTGGACTGGCAGTCTTCTTTATCTGTGGTTGCTCTATCATTCCAGTTTAGACTCTGTCATTACACATTCCTCAGGGCTCCAGTCAACCTGGCAGATCTGAACATATGTTCTCGGTTGTTGGGGACCGAGGGAACTGACATCTGATTTGTAGCTGAGAAAGCCAAAGTGGCCATGAAACACAGGAGAGTCTGCAATTGGAAAATAAGTGCACTCCCTGACAAAGGCAGAGCAAAGCCCATGAATTCTCAGAAATGACAGCGGGAATGTTGGTCTGGATTAACAAGAATCCTGCCCAGGAGGATGGCCCGCCAGGGGAGATTATGGGATGTCCTACAGGAAGATGCTGGGTGGGGTGAAGTATGTGGCTAGAAAGAAGGCAATCGAGGGGCTCTGCCTACAGCATGGGAGTGGTCATCAGAGGAACCTTTCAGGGGAATCCACATGAGAAAGGGTCAGTGTTAAATATCTGCCAAGTCCAAGAGCACAAAGCGATTTTACCATAGCATCAGGCAAGAGTGAAATTTTTCCTCCTCCCTTTTCCTTCTCCCTCCTTGGACTCCAATCCCTGGGAGGCCACAGCTGCTGTTAGGCATCTGAGAGAGGAGCAATGGGAAAAAGAGAAAAAGACACTTCCCAGGAGCCTGCAGTTTGCCTGCGGTGACTTCACCTAAGAAGAAAGGGCTGGGCACAGTGGCTCATACCTGTAATCCCAGCACTTTGGGAGGCCAAGGTGGGCGGATCACGAGGTCAGGAGTTCGAGACCAGCCTGGCCAACATAGTGAAACCCCGTCTCTACTAAAAATATATAAAAATTAGCCAGGCATGGTGGCCTGCGCCTGTAGTTCCAGTTACTCAGGAGGCTGAGGCAAGAAAATTGCTTGAACCCGGGAGGCAGAGGTTGCAGCAGTGGGCCGAGATTGTGCCACTGCACTCCAGCCTGGGTGACAGAGTAAGACTCCGGAAAAAAAGAACAAGAAGAAGAAGAAGAAGAAGAAGAAGAAGAAGAAGAAGAAGAAGAAGAAGAAGAAGAAGAAGAAGAAGAAGAAGAAAGGAGAAGACTTATCTTTACAATAAACATCCAAATGTTGATTAAATATATCATAGTGGACAGCATCATTTCAGAATCAAGACTATGTGACTTAAAGTAACCCCTGGCATATAAATGTGTGCTTTATTAAATAACCCACTATTGATGTGGACTCTATGTACAGACAAAAAAGAGGGGGAGAGACTCATTTTTCCTTCTCTTCCTCCTCACCTAATGTTTTGATCTTACCTGCCTTGGCCTGAAGCCAGCTCTGTCACTTGGACCAGCAGGCTCAGCATGACCAGCCAGGAGCAACCCACAGGCATTGTCTATTTCCAGCTTGGATAATGTCCCGCAAGAATCCACTTTATTTTGGCAGAGTATGTACTTAAAGTGGAAAGTATGTGTTTATTAACATTTGCACTGTCCTCATTCAAGGCCATATAAAAATCTCTCAGTGTTTTGACTGGTCTAGATGTTATCTACATAGTTAAAATGGTATATAATTTAGCTTTTCACAATCTATTATTATACATCATGAATTCTGTTAAATATAAGGCTTCATTTCCCAATGAAATATTTGGAAATCATTTCTCAATTCACACTTAAACAGGCTAATTAGTATAAAAGTCTTTTAGATTAAAAACTAATGATCTTAGAATCAACAGAATCATTGCTCAAGTTCAGTATTTCTATGCAAGAGTTCCTTACCTTTCTCATTTGCTCACGCCTAATCGAAACCTTTAAGGATCTCTGGCATTTGTTAAGTAAAGGCCAGCTGTTGAATCGAATTAATGCATAACACTATGATATAATAAAGCATCTTCTTAGAGCAACTATTATATACCCGGCACTACCCTGGACTGTTACTGCCACTTCAAGTCCATTTGATACACAGTGGGAAAAGATGGCTATTGAAGTTATCCGTTCCCCTTTGATACAATCACTAAATGATTCATCTTTTTCTCACAAATAGTGGCAATTTGGGGAAATCTCAGAACAGGCAGGCCTTCCAAATCAACAATGCTAGACAATGTTTTGTTTTATAAGTAGGAAGTTTACCCAGGTTGACTGAGGGAGGAGCAACACTGGTTCATTGCATAAAACATTACACAGTGTTTGTTGATCTAACTTGACTTGCAAGCTATCCTGTGAGTTTTATGATAATTTATGGCAATTGGTGGTATGATGCTTGAGTTATGGTACCTTATGATGTTGCTTGTAAGTGAAATGAAGTCTACTCCAATGTAGAAACACCTACAATCTGATGAAATTGTAGGATGCATACAATAAATTGTTTCTACAGACATACTTAAAGGGGAAAGAAAAGCTAAACATATGCCCAAACAGAAAAGTTAAAGGGGAATATTCTGATTACTGGGTTTTCAGCAAACCCTTCTGCCCACAATCTTTCCTGAAGTTTGAGTAAATTCACGGCTGGGGTCTTCAGCCGTAGAAAGTCTGTTCTCATCCTTTCTTTTTTCTTTCTTGAGTTTCATTTCATTGTGGTAAGAAGACTTAGTAAGAGATCTACCCTCTTAAAATTTTAAAAGTATAATACCTTATTATTGACTAAAGCGGCGATGACTGTATATATGGCAGAGGACCGATAAGCTATAGAGATCTGCCCTCATCCATTCTCTCTGGACTCTTGCATCAGGTTGCAATAGGTCCTCCACATTAAAATTTCCCACTAATCCCAAATATAATGCATCTAACTAGTTTCCCCCAAGCCAGATGGCAAAAAACCCTTCTAGCTTTGTCTTAAAATCCTTGGCATTATATAAGTTCTAATTCTGTGACTTTAACAGCTTCTTGGAATCAGTCATGCATATGTAGCTCTGGTTCCTTGCTGGGGTATTCACTACCTTAAACTTTCTAAAAAAAAAACCGATGACCTTCTAGTGTTGTTTTGGGGATTAGTGGGCAGATGTAGAGGACAGTGATGTCTACACTTGCTACATTCTACCTCTTGGCTGTCTACTATATCCACATTCACTTCTTTCCATATAATTTTTAAAATATCCCTGCCTGACAATATAACCAGTATAAAAGTGAAAATATACTCATTCTCTTTCCAAGACAGGGAAAATATGAAACCATATTAATTCATTGTATCCACATTCTTGTTTAGGCTCTCTATCTAATACCTGTTTCTTTCTAATTCTAGAGAAGATCCTCTATTATTTAAAAAATCCATGGCTGATTGATAAACCTGGTCAATATTACCTTGCATTCAATGGTCAAGAAAGGAAGAAAAAAGAAGAGAAATTAAGTATATGATACATAATAAGAAAGGTAGCAGCTGTAATCCTCACTTAAGTATTAGATCCTGAGGTACTACTGATATTTGAGGGGTTTCTTTGCCATGAATTTTATATTCCTCTTGCCTTTGGCTAACATTTCAGCTAGTCAGGATTCTTTGCTAGATTTTGTATCAGTCAGCTGTTGCCAGAGTAATACCGTATATAAAACAATTTCAAGATTTAGGTGACTTACAGTAACAAGTATTTATTTCTCACTCACAGGTCTGTGGGTTGGCTGTGGCTTATCTGATCTACCCTGGGTTTATTTAGCTGGACCTGGCCTTAAACTGTGGGTTAGATCAAAATCTATTCGCCATGTATCTCATCCTCTTTCAACAAGTGACTACCCAAGGCATATTCTTATTAATTCAAAATGCAGGGATACAAGAGGACAAATTCAACTACGCAAGTATATTTCAAACTTTTGCTCACATAATATTTGATAACATCCATTAGGAAGTCACGTGGTCAAGTCCAAAGTCAAGAGATTGAAAAGTATCCTTCATACAACATGAGTAGATATAGAAAAATCTACTTCAGGAGAGTGAAGAATTGAGACCAATAATTTAGTTTATCATAGGAGTGATTGAACACTTATTTCTGAGGGCTTTGACCCCTTGCTGGTCTTGTTTGTAGAAGATTGCACTCTCTTCCATTAACTTTACCACTGGGAGTCTCCTGAACTCTACACATAGGCCTTCTGGCCCCTATCGTGTGGCAGAAACTCTTTTCATGCATGATAATAAGGATAAGTCACCCAGCTAACAACGTGACCCCCTTAAATTGCCTGTCCACCTAATGGTATGAGATTTCTCAAATGGCCAGATGACAATCTCCACTTCAGCAGAATTGATAGAAGCATTCTAACCTTGAACACTAACACCATAAGCAACCAGATCCCCAAATCCAGATATATGAGGTAAGCAATTTATGAGTGAGTTATTTAGATATGATCACAAGAGATGTTACTCCTACCTCTACCCCTTGAGTTCTAGACTTATAAATCCTGCATATGGGAGAAACTACATATACTGTATTTTGGAAAACCTTATCCTTGCAGGGTTTTATGTCCAAGGAGGAGTCATAGGTGAGTCCGCAATGAGTCATTCTACCTTTAGATAAGACCAGCTGATTCTGAATAAGAAGGCTTGTAAAACCAGTTGATTTATTGAATATCAGCTAATTTCTTCACTACTTTTACTTTGACACATATATCTTGGTTAAAAGTGACATAATGGTAATACAAAATATATCATGAGAGCACAGAAGACATTAGTTAAGCCGTGGATGTTGATATGGCAGAGGTATGACAGGAAAGGAGGCAAATAAATGTTTAATTCCCCAGGGACAAATGACTAGCCCTTTTCAGATATGATATGCTGGAGGTGGCAGCCATGCCACCCTTGGCAAGTGATATATGTGATGTTTAACCCAGGTGTAACCTTCCTCACTGTCATCCTGGATACTTGGAGCAAGCACTATGCTCACTGGAATAGAGGCCAACTAACATCTACAAACTAGATTATTCTATTTGCCCAACGGAGCCCCTCCAGCACTAGGGGACTTCTGCAGAACACTCAGAGGGCACACCTAGATTCTAATAGTCTAAGACCATCGGACACATCCATCTGCATAGCTCTTCCTCAGTCTTCCTTTTTTATCCATCATCCTGTGTAATGCCTTTTAAATTCTTGATCATTGGATCTGATTAGACACTAATCAGGGATGGGTTAGATCTTGACCTTAGTTTCCCTCTCTCTGAAGGCAAGGTAAGACAATAAGACGTGTTAAAAATCCTGCCCCAGGGATGAGGCAGGGGGAGGGAAGCCCTGCTTCTATACAAGAGTGAAGTGGGGCTGCCGAGGTAATGGAACTGTTCTGTATTTTGACAGCATCAGTGTCAATACTTGGTTGTGATATTGTCCTATATCCAATGTCCTACTCTATGTCCAATACCTGGCTGTGATATTGTCCTATAGTTTGGCAAGATATTACCACTGGGGAAAACTGGGTAAAGGGTGCACGTGATCTCTCTGCACTATTTCTTATAAATGCATATGAATCCACAATTGGTTTTGAATGAAAAAATTTAACTGAAAACAAACAAATGAACAAACAAAAAATAGGCCTGCCTCAAGGTGGATTGTCTTCCTTTATTGTCTTTCATGGATACTACTGAGTGAGTTATGATACCACTGCAGACTACGAGTGTTACCAGCACTTCATTCAAAGCCATCAATAAGCCATGTTTAAGAATTTTAGTTACTGATCTATAGTTACTAATCATAGGAAGCTCCTTGTGAGGCTGCAGGTATGGGTTGAGATACGGAGTATAAACTATCTGCTCATGCATCTTATGCCTTTAGGGACTGTTCAGGCCCTGTCCCATTTGAGGATGTATTTCTGGGCACACTTGTCTCGCCTGGGCGGATAGGGTGGCAGCCAGCTTGTGATGGACAGTTTGGATCATGGGGTTATCTGATAAGAGAGTCTCTGTTAGAGCCCAGGAGCAAGTCAGAAAGAGTTTCACAAAAAAGAACGATTTCTTCCCAAAGGGATGGTGGCTTTTCTCCTAAATCCTTGGAACCACCACTGTGCTTCTCTCAGTGGGGCCATGGAAACTTCTGGGCTGGGGAAACATTTTGTAGCCTCACCAGCTCCACTGATGGAAACCAACAGCTTCAGGGTCATCTTTTTCAGGAACATGTTGGCAGATCTGAGAATCCTGGGTTTGAAGAGTCTTCTGTGCCAACCTTGAGGCTTATTGGGCCCGGCCACAGGTCATCAACATGTTTCATTCATTTTTACTCTGTAGTGTTGCTAAAAACATCAGCTTTAGGCTAATATGTGGCATGTTGACAAATTGAAATATTCTCTCTTTGGTGCCTGTTCTTTAACGTCTTCGGCTTGTTTTAGGGAAAATGTCTATTTCCTATAATCTGTTTTCATTTAAAATCTCTCTCTTCCTCCTCCTGCCTTTCATATTCTTGGTTTCCTTAATTATGCCTTTATCTGGCCTTTCATCTAAGAAATTTCTATTGTACTTACAGAGCTTTTCTCAGGAGGTCAAAAGACTTCTTGTTTTTCTGCTGGGCAAACTCAGGGAAAGTAACAGGGTTTGATCAAAGGTAGTAAGAGGTAGAATATTGGCCCCAGAAGAACGTGACCAACCTGAACATGCTGTGAGCTCGCTTAGTCCCGAGCTCATCTTCCCCTGGGATCCTTAATTCTTATGCTTTGTTCAGTTTGAAAACCTCACCTAAGGTTGGGATGGCCTATACGTATGCCTTGTGTCTGAAATCTAAATCCCCCTCAACCCCTGCTTCCACAGCAATTCCTTGGGCAGAAGAGGCCTGGAAACTCTATTCAGATAGTTTCATTGTGCCTTGGCCACTGCATGTTTTACTGGCAACAGCAATAAATTGAGAAAAGCAGGGCCTTGAGAATGATTCAATCCTTCTCAAAAAGCAGGTATTCTAGCTTTTATTGAAAGGCAAAATTAATTTGGACTGATTCTATGACTAAGTAGCTACCTTAGGGTTCTTAAACATTGCATAGAAGAGGCACCCAGGGGAGGAAAGACCATAATCCTTGATAATCTGCAGATGGAAGGTGTGAATGTTGGACTCTGGGTCACCTCTGTGGGAAGTCATTTCTTATATCCCAACCTGGAATAAGGGGACTTTTCACATACATCTATGGTGTCATTTTCAAAGGAAGATTGCATTGAACCAAGGGTTTATTGTTATTTTGGGGTGTGTGTGTGTGCATGCATGCGTGTGTGTGTGTGTGTGTGTGTGTGTGTGTGTATTTCTTTCTGGATTGTAAAGGTCTGGCATGGGTTCAGAAATTTCCAGAGACAAAGGCCTGGATCTTTCTTCCTTTTTCCAGTAACTCAGATACAATTGGAAGTGTCTACCCCCTTAATTGTTGACTTACTGTTTAGCATATAAAGAGGAACTGGAATCTAACCTCCGAAAATTCAAAGGAACTATTGAAACACAACTAGATATATAAGCGGAAAACCAATTACATTGGATTTAGGACAATTGAATGTTTGCAATATCTGAGCTATGAGACCTGAGAGACTATGCCATTTTTCCAATAATAAAATTAGGAGTTAGTCCATTGAGGAAGAGCTACACTCACTTAAGTTGAAATACTTGGCTTCTAGCCCCAAGAGTCAGCCTTCCAAGATTTCATTCAAGAAATTTTTGCTTGTTGCTGACTTGTCCCTAACTATACATGCATCATTCAGGAAGGATGTCTAACGAGATTGTAAAGTTAGAGACTGTATTAGAGACTGTAGCTCAGGAGCATTATTGAGCCTTAGGATTATGTAGCAAACAACAATTGGAATTGTATGTCTTCTGGAAGAGAAGACCATAACTTTCACAAAGTTCAGAAAGAGTCTGTTCTTTTGCCTACTGCTATGCCAAGACTTCCACCTTAAATACCTAGATTAAAAACCTCCTACTATAGCAAAGAAGGGCCGTTATTAAACTCAATGGCCATGAATCAACCCGGACCATCTAAATGTCTTGACTCAATGATCAGTCCTTTCTTCTTTCCCAGAAAATGTTGGTAATGATGGTAGAAGACTGATCAAAACAGAAAGCATCCTGCAACGATAGCTATCTGTCCTTATCTCTCTTCCCCTCCCCCAAACACACACCAAAGCCTCAGATGCTATTAGATGGATTGCATACTCTGCTTAAGATTCAAAGCATAAAGGGAGGATGGAAATCTAATACTTATGGAAGCCAAGGGAGGTTCTCATTTACAGGGGGTTAAGACTCATCTCCAAGATGATCCAAATTTATTTCATCCTGTGTCATGATGAGATTGATAACTGGCTCAGGGATTGAAAGGAGATCCTTGTTCATTACATAGAGGAAGGACTTTCCAGGGAGTCACAGCCTGCAGATCTGCTACCCAGCCAGCAGATGTCAGTAAGAGCCTCAGAGTCACCAGCATACATTTTCGGAATGCTAGGTTTCTCTTGTCCTACAGGTCAGCCTGAGGGTTTAGATCACTCAGCCCTTGATATCTAAAGCCACAGCATGTTATCTCAAGGTGCTAGAGCTCAAAGGGAAATGACCACAGTTTGGCCAGATAATGTGATCATTGTGGGAGTCTTATACAGAGAATCTTGCCCCATGGCTTCACTTAGTGTAGGTTGGGAAAGCATTAAGAATAGGTTTCTTTATGTTTTGAATGCCAACAACCAGTGGAGAATGTGCTTTCCTTTATTGACTGTTCATGTAAGAGGCAATCGTGATCCCATTCTCCCCTAAGCTTGCCTTGTCTACAGTGTTACCCCAGAGACTTCCAAGGGTCCTGCCACCAGTGATCTTTGAGTTTCCAGGATGGGATCTCTGAGACAGGAAACTTCTATACCATCTCCACCTCCCTCCCACCAGTGTCGACCTTGGATGTGGTGAGATGAAGGCCTTCACACAAGTTTCTCTGTTGACCGCTCCTAACCCTGGATCTGGAGTCTCCTCTGCTGATGTCCATAGAGCTTGTGGCCACTTTCCATGTCTGACTATTTCCTTTGACAGGAATTTGACTCTTCAGGAATTTTGTACTTATTACTCAACATCCATTCAAGACCAATTGGCCTAGGCCAATGTTGATGTTAAATTTCCCTAATAATTAAAGACATAAAAGTTACAATTATCATAAGATGGGAGAAAATCAGACTGGCAAAGAATAAAAAGATGGCCAATAACCCACTGGCTACAATGAAGCCTTGATCACTCATACAGCAGCAGCACGAGTTTAAGCTGATGGCCCCTTTGGAGGTCCAAACTTTGCATTTATGTGTGTGTGTGTGTACACACATGTAAGTTTTTTTTGTGAAGTCCATGCTCTTTAACACCTACTTCTACTCCTAGGAATACATTCTACAGAACCATTCATTCAAGTATATAAAGCGATATATGTGGTATATGTACAAGGGTGTTCATTTTTTATAAAAGAGCAAATATTGCAAACTTCTAACAGCTGACTGATGATGGTACTGCTCTATAATGGAATACTATAAAACTGCTAATATATGCTGGCTATCTTTCCACATTTTTTTTGAAAATTTTTATCGTGGTAAAAGCATATTTAACATAAAATTTGCCATTTTAACCATTTTAAGTGTACAATTCACTGGCATTAATTACATTTACAATATTGTGCAACCATTATGTCTGTTCCCAAAACTCTTTTTCATCACCTCTAATAGAAACTCTGTGACCACGAGGCAATAACTTCCCATTTCCTCCCTCTATCCCCAGTCTCTGGTAAGCTTTAATCTACTTTCCATCTCTCTGAATTTGCCTATTCTAGATATTTTATATAAGCTGTCCTATTGCCAGTTTTGAACAAATGGAAATATACTGTTTTGAAAGAAGAAAGCTTAGTTATAGAAGAAAATAAGCTTAAAAACTAGGAAAATGAATTTTGGTAAGTAAGATCCCCTTTAGAAAAAACAGAGAAGAGACTAAAAAACTGTAGACTATTTCACATTTTTTTGTCACCAAAAAATGAGGCAAGTCAAGCTCCTCATTGAAATCTGGCCGAGTTGAGTTGAGGTCTGGGTGAAGGTTGAGCTGTTGGTGCACCAGCATCAGCTGCTCTGGAAATGTGGACACGAATCACAAGAATAATGATTTAATTGTTCTGTTTTAATCAGGAGAAAACACATACATAGGAAGCAAATAACCACTAGAGGCCTTGCAAGTGGTTGACCACCCTGTCTTGGAGAGAAGGGCTGGGATGAGGTTTGGGGGTCTGGACCTGAAGGACAGACTTTGAGTCTTATGTCAAATGATTGTTCTATAGTTTTTAACTTGCAGACTTCTGGATTACATGCAAACCTCTTGTATTGTCCATTAGCTTGGGTCATGGTTAAGATAGATGATCAATAAATATGTATGGGTTCAAAAAAAATTAAGTTATCTTGTTGTATCTAACTTATTTCATTTAACATAATGTTTTCAAGGTTCGTCCATGTTGAGTATGTGTCGGAACTTTCCTCCTTTTTAGGGCTGAATCCATTTCATCGTGTGCTTGTACCTCATTTTGTTTATCCAGTCATCTGTTCGTGGACACTTCGGTTGTTTCCACATTTCGGCTGCTGTGAACAATGCTGTAATGAACATGAGCGGACAAATATTTATATGAATTCCTGTTTTAACTCTTTGGGGTATATACCCTGGAGTAGAATTGTGCGGTCATATAGAAATTCTATGTTGAGCCTTTTGGGGAATAGCCAAATTGTTTTTCACCTTGACTTCACCATTTTACACTCACAGTAGCAACGTGCAAGAGTTTCAATTTCTCCACATCCTCACCAACACTTGTTATTTTCTATTTTTTCTCTTCTGAGGATTGCTAACTTAGAAGGTGTGAAGTCATATTATTTTTTAGGTTAAATAAAAATCATGTTTCAGAATAAGATATAGTGGTGTATCCTACCAGAGACGATGTATTACTAGAGATTAAATTTGTAGGACCTCTTCCCCCACCAATCTTCCATTGCAATGAACCAATACTTCCACTCCTTGCATTTATTAGAGGTAGCTTCTGAAGAAGCTCCCTAAGAAAGAGTAGGTCCCTTAGAAGAATTACTTAGGGTATCCTTCCTTAGAAGGTAAGATAGGGGTTCCCCTGGAGTCCCTGAGTGTAGCCTCCTTTTGGGGAGGGGGACGGGTGAGTAGCCCCATTGTCTGGGGAACGGGAAAATGGTCTGGCTCTGTTTTGAGGGCTTAAAGGAAAAAGTGGAGTAGGTTTCAGGAGAGGAATGGAGACAATTGTTTTGTTTGTGAGATGATGGCCACTGGAACCAGATCTGATTCCCTCCTCTTCTTGGGCCCATGGAAACCTGGAGATTGCCTGAGATCAGGGAAAGAAAGGAAGGGAGAACTATACCCTTAGGAGCACTGTGTTACTGTTGCAATCAGCTCTTCTCAATCTTTTCCAAATTATGGGACAAATGTAGTTATCTTACAGATGAAGATATTAAATCAAAGAGAAGTTGACTATTTTTAAACCTTGCAGAGGCTGCTTTCTGGCTGAAGTTACTGGGAGAAGCAATGAAAGAAAAGACACCTTACAGTTCTTCACTTCATCTACCAAAATATGCAGTTCTATTGGCGTTTATAGAAACTTCAGGTGATAGATCAGTGATCAACAGTGCCCCGGGAACAGTGCTCCCATGTTTTTCTACACCCCTGACTTTTGCTTTTATGATACTGACTTTTTAAAGAGAAAATTATTTTTTTTAAAACCCCCCACCTTCTGGATTTGTTTAATCATTTTCTCATAGTGCTTTTTAACCTGTTTCTGTATCCCTTGAATTTCCTGTAAACTGGGGACTAGGGCTAAAGGCTTAAGTTCAAGTTTAACATTTTCAGCAAGAATGTGTCATAGGCGATGCGGTGGGAGTCATTTTGTATCACATAAGGAGACACAATGTCAGATTGCCCCACTGTTGATGATGCTTAGTCATTTGATTTAGATGGTGACCATCAGATGTCACCATTGTAAAGCATGTTTTCCCTTCTGCCATATCGAGTGACCTGTGTAATCTCTTGAAAAACACTCTTGTTGACAAATCTTGTTTAGAATTTTAAAGCACCTGCTGCCCTCTGCAATACTTCAATGACTTTGAGACTCTTTGTCATCTTGATACACAGTGCTCTATAATTTATCTTTAAGTGCCTCAAACATATCAAAATAAAAAGACACAGGATTATGCTAGACACATAACTTCACAGTGCTCACACCACGGGGAAGGATAACCTTAGTTACTGTGAGAATTCACCATAATGGGCTGGTCGTTATTCTCCCCAGGAGGGGAAGGAAAATGGCTGCCATTGTAAACTGAGGAGCATAGAAATAAGATCAGCTTTGAGGCGGAACGCTGTTTTCTTCTTCTTTTTAAAGATATTTACATGTCAGCGGGTTTTACTTCTTGGAGGTAAAGCACTTTCTAAATTTCTCCTTGGACTATTCACTATAAAGTTGCTGTTTAATCTTCCTGGAACATAACTTTCAATTTTAAAGAATGTAAAGCTTTGTATTATTTGTTTAATGAATTTATAGCAGTGCTTCCCAGCTTCCCAGTATTTTTCGGACTATTGGCATTCATAGAAAGTGATAATATTGACATGATGCACTGTGGTGTGCTAGAGGAGATTTAGGGGCATCATATGGGACTTATTTTTCATTATATAATTATGATAAATATCAAATGCACATATTAGAAAATATATTAAAAATTCAATTTGCAGAAAATTTCCAAAGACAAGATTAAGTTTTTTTTTTCAAATGAAAAACTTCAGCTTTCTATCAGTTTTTATGCAGGAAATACCCCGTGAAATTTATGATTAAGAGTTTTAAGTAAAAACCTTTTCAAATTCTTGATAGCTCTCATCAATGAAACTCTGCATCAGGAGGTGACAAAGTGTTTAACCATTTTTCTTTACAACCATTTGAAATTTTCTAAAAGTTAAAATTATAGTTAACATTGCTTATTTTCTTTCATTGACAATGTAATGTTGAAATTTTATGGTAAATTCATTTCAAATCCAATGGAACTTCTTTATATTCAGTATTTCAAACCAATAATGAAGTTCTTATTAGCAGATCATCCACACATGGTTGGAAGAGTCGTCTGGAGTTGCCCAGGCAACACTAAAAGGACTTCAGCTGCAAATGGCTAGCCTACATTTGAAGATGGATTTGTCCCCCACCCCCCTACCCTCCGCCCCAGTTCACCAACCCTCTCTGGGTACATCATCCAGCTTCAGTAATTAACATTTGACAATCTTTTTTTTTTTTTTTTTTTGAGATGGAGTCTCGCTCTGTGGCCCAGGCTAGAGTGCAGTGGCCTGATCTCAGCTCACTGCAACCTCTCCCTCCCAGTTCAAGCAATTCTCCTCCCTCAGCTTCCTGAGTAGTGGGGATTACAGGCACATGCCACCATGCCTGGCTAATTTTGTAATGTTTTTAGTAGAGACAGGGTTTCACCATGTTGGCCAGACTGACCTCAAGTGATCCGCCCGCCTCGGCCTCCTAAAGTGCTGGAATTACAGGCGTGAGCCACTGTGCCTGACCAAGACAATCTTAATATATCTATTCTTGCCCCATGTTTAAAAATATTGACCAGAGTAGTAGAAGCAGAACCAGACACCATGTTGTTTTATTCAGAAATACTTCAGTATGTAAAAACACTTCACCATTAGTACACCTGACAAAAGTCAACGTAATTCCCTTAATTAGGTAATATTCAAATTTCTCTGTTGTTTCAAAAGAAGGGTGTTAGTTGAATTATCTGAATCCAAACTCCATCCAGGGCATTTCAATGTTTCTTAAGTCTCTTTGAGTTCTAAAAAAAAGTTCCCACCATTCTATCCCATTTCTTTCATGGAGAACTGGGGTATTTGCACTGTAGGCTGTTCAACACAACATTCCAGATTTGCTGGGTGCTTCCTCTGGCTCCCACATTTCCTGAAATGGTTAGTTACATCAAGAGGTTTGATGAGATTCAGGCTCAATTCTTTTTTAGGTGTGAAGCCCTCATAGCTGGTGCTGAGTGGTTTCGGCTGCCTCACATTAGGAGGTAGTGTCTGTTGGTCCCACCTTGAGTGACGTCAAGCTAATTAGGAGGTTTACAGGTGACTGTCTGTTCCACCCACTATAAAATCGCAATCCACTTTTCTGCTAATGGTTTTAGCATCCCTCGATGGTTGTTGCCTAGATACAGGAATTACACATGTCAATTTTTAAATCCTATTATTTCTTCTTCATTTATTTGCTGGAATGTTTCTGTAAATAGAAATTAACCTCATCAGCTCTGAAATACAGATTGTATGGAAAGGCAGATCCATATTTGATTTTTTCCCCTTTATTTTTTGTTTTTCATAGTATTGAGTTGTCCTAGCACCCTCCCGGGATGATCAATGGGGTTTAAAAATTTCTTTTAACTATCATTATAAGCTCATGTTTGTTGCTTAAATCCACTGTAGTCCATGACTTTTCTGTCACGGACCATAAAGACGCTGGTGCTTGAATTGTCCCATTTTAAGACAGAGGGAACCCCCTCAAGTTGCTTTCCGGGTGCTTATTGACAAGGCCTTAGTGGTCTTTATGGTTTGTCTTTCGCTTTTTAGCACAACAAGATGTCCCGGGATTACCTTGGATATATCCTGCCCCAAAGATCAGTCATTTCGTCAAAGAACCCCAGTTTCTTATAATGAATTTATGTTCTTTTTACAGTTCCCCCTCTCTATTGTATTTGGATTATTAAAAATGGCTATTTAAAT
This sequence comes from Theropithecus gelada, assembly GCF_003255815.1. Classification (NCBI taxonomy): domain Eukaryota; kingdom Metazoa; phylum Chordata; class Mammalia; order Primates; family Cercopithecidae; genus Theropithecus; species Theropithecus gelada. Next base: position 28,207,231 of record NC_037683.1, on the reverse strand, counting down.
TTCCTATATTCTCATTATTTGTTTATCTGATATGTCATTTGCTGGGTTAAAAATTCCATTATGCTTATGATCTTATCCATTTTCATTTATTGTTCTAAGAGATTTTACTAAGATGAAAATAATTTTGGAAGTGAAAAGAGCATATGCAAGAAATGTTCAGGAAAATATGGGTTAAATGGCTGATTTTTCAGGGAAAAGCTGTTGTTTGGAGAGGATGGGAGTGGGTAGAAGACTTGAGGACGGTGATGCTTGATTGTGGGGACCATTCATCTTGCAAATTCAATTAAATTTTCAAATTCAATTAAAATTTGAAGTCACTGAAAAATTGTAAACAGGATTTTCTATTGAATACTGTTGAGGGAATGTATTTTGAGAGGTGAATGAAACCAGGTAGTGAGACTTGCTTGAGGGGTTGCGCTAGGTCAAAGAATTGGTGAGGTGTTTTCCTACTAGCCACTTTCAATCTTCTACATAGGTCCTGTGCAGCTCTCTTCCAATGCCCCATCTGCCACACAAATAACCTCTTTCAGGATCTTGACTCCCCAGAGGAAATTTTATTTGATTACACCCAGATCCCAGCAGGATCTTGCCCTAGGCATCAAAGAGTGCCAGCTTCTGAGAGTTATATAAAGCCTTTCTCTGCAAACACTGGGCAAACATATTTCTGCCTGCAGAGACCTGGACAAACATCCAAGTTTGGATATATGAGTGGAAAAGAGGCAACAAAAACCAGCATCCCTTTACCTGACTCCCCTGTTGCCATTGGCCCACCCCATTTAGAATCTGAAACTATAATTTAAATGCAGTCTGGGACTCAGAAGAAAGAAGTAGACAGCAAACCAGCTGTAGAGCAGGATAAAGAAGAGCAGTCCTGTGAGAATGGGGCAGATCTCCAGTGTTCCAGGTGGATGCTGATGGACTTGTTAGGGCTGGGGAGGTCCAGGAGGCCCACAAGATCCAGGAGACCTCCTGTCTGGCAAGGGTGGGTGGGTGGGGAAGTCCAGAGGGGGCTCATATGCCTGTGGGCTTTGATTTCACATGAGCTGTCTGGTTGGGTGTTCTAGACGTGGAAGCATATATTTGACCATAAGAGTCTTGGGCTGGGATAGAGAGGAGCAATCTTGAGACCAGCCTGGTGGTGTTGGCAATAATTAGTAGGAGCATCCAAAGGGTTGAAGGTTGAATAGCCTGGACATCCACCGCCAACTGGAGAATTCTTCTCTGGTGCCAGCGTTAGCCTGGTATCCTTGCTCCTCATTCAGATGGGGGCAGTGTTGGAGGCCTTGGAAGAGCTGCAGTCTCCAGGCTCTTTTCTACAGGTGTCTGCTCCTAAACTACAGCCCCTGGCTCAACAGTGTACCTGGCTCAGCTGCTCCCCACCCAGCACAGGACTGCAATGCGCTGCCCACATAGCAGACACTCTGCTTGCTTTGGAAGATTGAGACGTTCCTGTCACCAGCCTCCAAGACCTCTGGCCCCCACGGTCGGCCACTATTCCTGTTGATTTCTGAGGATTTCCAGATGCACTCACAAACAGCAGACTCCAGGTATGCCTCACTTTAGTAGGGCCAGGTCAAAGCTGGACTTTCCTGTCATGGACCATGAAGACACTGATCACCACAGTAAAAGTGACATTCAGATGCAAAACATGGGGAAAAAATGAACAGTATGTGATTGAAGAGAAAAGTGTTTCCATTTAACAAGATCAGGTTCCCAATGTAAATGAAAAATAGATATAAACTGACAATTCACCAAAGAAATTTCCATATCCAAATTAAAAACAATTATTTTGTATTTTACATTTACATGCATAGATAGTACAGAATGGTCCCGGCTTTATTTATTTATTTATTTTTTGAGATGGAGTCTCGCTCCATTGCCCAGGCTGAGATCGCAGTGGTGCAATCTCAGCTCGCTGCAACCTCTGCCTCCTGGGTTCAAGTGATTTTCCTGCCTCAGCCTCCCACGTAGCTGGGATTACAGGCATGCATCACTACACCTGGCTAATTTTTTTTTTTTTTTTCTTTGAGACAGAGTCTCACTCTGTCACCCAGGCTGGAGTGCAGTGGCATGATCTCGGCTCACTGCAAGCTCCGTCTCCTGGGTTCACACCATTCTCCTGCCTCAGTCTCCCCAGCATCTGGGACTACAGGCGCACGCCGCCATGCCCAGCTAATTTTTGTATTTTTAGTAGAGGTCGGGTTTCACCGTGTTAGCCAGGATGGTCTTGATCTCCTGACCTTGTGATCCACCCACCTCAGCCTCTCAAAGTGTTGGGATTACAGGCATGAGCCACCGCGCCCAGCCACACCTGGCTAATTTATTTTATTTTATTTTTAGTAGAGACAGCATTTCACCATGTTGGCCAGGCTGGTCTCGAATTCCTGACCTCAAGTGATCTGCCCACCTTGGCCTCCCAAAGTGCTAGGATTACAGGCATGAGCCACTGTACCTGGTCCCCAACTTTTAAATACATGTCTGTGACACACATGCTTGGAACAAAGACTGGCAGGATAGTTACCCAGTGGATACAAGATATATTCAGGGCAGGAATGAGAGATTTTGGGTGCTTTTAGTTTTTTCCTTTGTTCTTTGTAATGAACATACATTCCTTTTCTAATTTGAAAAACTCCAACCCATGTTATTTCTTGATTTGTTATCTATTGACTTAGACAAATAACCTTAAGACCTAGTGGCTCAAAACAATAAACATTCATAATCTCAGCTTCTGTAGGTCAGAAATTTGGGATCAGCTTAGCTGGTGGTTCTGGTTTGAGATCTTTCATGAGCTGGCATTCAAGGCTGCTGCAGTCACTGAGGGGCTTGAATGGGGCTGGATGGTCTTATTTCCAAGGTGGCTCACTCATATGACCAGCAAGTTGGTGCTAGCTGTTGGCAGGAAATGTCAGTTCCTTGCATAGGGAACTGCTGCTTTGAGTGTGCTGACATTGCAGGTGGCTTCCCCCACAGCAAGTTGTTCAAGAGAGGGGAATACACAAGGGTAGGTGAGGGTTAGAGGGGGCCACCACACAGGTGTGGCTATCATATTTTTAAAAAGGGAATCCCTTCAATAAATGACTCTGGAATGGTGATCTGTAAGATAAAATTAAACTGACCAGGCAGAGAGATTCTGATCAGGGAGTATATGATCACTTCAATTCAAGTTGCATCATTTCTCTCTTGGGTCAGTTTCCCCAAGGAACCAAAGACAGTCTGTAAGTCGACCCCGTGTGGCATTAGAAAAGTTAAATTTTTAATGTGGTTTAAATTTGTAACGCAAATTAGTTAATTTAGTTCGTAAATAGAGCTAATTATTTGAGGGATTTAATCTGTTAAATGAAGAACTAGGGAGAGTGTTCTCATTCTACACAAATCATCGGATTTGTGAAGAAAATAATAAGAGTCGTAGTTGGAGTTTAAATGATTAAGAAAAAAGTAGATGTTTATGATTTCCAATGTTAATATTTGGATGTTGGTGAAAACCAGTATTCACAAGCACAAATACTTCTCTGAGACAAACAGCCTCAAATGGACTCTTCTAAATTGGGCACCTAAGTGAGTATCTTGATCCCTAGTGATGGATAAGGGTATCTCAAGCATGGGATTTAAGTTTTAAAATTCTTTAAAAAATGACATTGAGTCTGTTAGTCTTTGTAAATGATAGGCTCCTATTTGAAAATATATATACAATCAAACATTTTTATATACGTGTTTCTGAATACATTTCCTAAAATATACTACTAGTTTTAAGTCTTCTTCTTCTGAGTATCATCATGGACTCATTTTCTGAAGACTATTTTTTTTATTATACTTTAAGTTCTAGGGTACATGTGCACAATGTGCAGGTTTGTTACATATGTATACATGTGCCATGTTGGTGTGCAGTACCCATTAACTTGGCATTTACATTAGGTATTTCTCCTAAAGCTATTCCTCTCCCCTCCCCCCACATGACAGGCCCCGGTGTGTGATGTTCCCCACCCTGGGTCCAAGTGTTCTCGTTGTTCAATTCCCACCTGAGTGAGAACATGCGGTGTTTGGTTTTCTGTCCTTGTGATAGTTTGCTCAGAATGATGGTTTTCAGCTTCATCCATGTCCCTGCAAAAGACATGAACTCATCCTTTCTTATGGCTGCATAGTATTCCATGGTGTTTATGTGCCACATTTTCTTAATCCAGTCTATCATTGATGGACATTTGGGTTGGTTCCAAGTCTTTGCTACTGTGAATAGTGCCACAATAAACATACATGTGCATGTGTCTTTATAGCAGCATGATTTATAACTCTTTGGGTATATAGCCAGTAATGGGATCGCTGGATCAAATGGTATTTCTAGTTCTAGATCCTTGAGGAAGGATCTAGAACTCTGTCTTCCACAATGGTTGAACTAGTTTACAGTCCCACCGACAGTGTAAAAGTGTTCCTATTTCCCCACATCCTCTCCAGTACCTGTTGTTTCCTGACTTTTTAATGATCACCATTCTAACTGGCATGAGATGGTATCTCATTGTGGTTTTGATTTGCATTTCTCTGATGGCCAGTGATGATGAGCATTTTTTTCATGTGTCTGTTGGCTGCATAAATGGTGAAGACTATTTTACTTAATTATGTTTTAAAATTTCTTTTGACATCCAAATTGTCCCATCTTGGAATATGAGCCCCTTCTACCTGTCCTCTCTCTCTCTTTCTTTTTTTTTTTTTTTTTTGAGATGGAGTTTCGCTCTTATTGCCCAGGCTGGAGTGCAATGGTGTGATCTTGGCTCACTGCAACCTCCACCTCCTGGGTTCAAGTGATTCTCCTGCCTCAGCCTCCCCAGTAGCTGGGATTACAGGTGCCTGCCACCACGCCTGGCTAATTTTTGTATTTTTTAGGAGAGAGGGCGTTTCACTCCTGACTCAGGTGATCTACCAGCCTCAGCCTCCCAAGGTGCTGGGATTACAGGCTTGAGCCACCCTGCCCAGCCGGGTTCTTTATTCTTTTAGACTGTACTTTAGAACCTAAGAAAGTATCTTCACTTTCTGATAATTAGATGTTCCAGGCTCACAAATTTCACCTGTTCCAAGTCAAAGACACAGCTACTTTTCAAGGATCTGTGCTTCCTTCTAGTGCAGGCTGTGTTAGAGACCAACATCAGGGTCATGGGGATGTACCTCATGACTTCAGATTGTTCTACAGGAGCACTTATGCTAAGGCATCCCAATAAAACCCAGAAACATAATTTTAAAAATGGTTTTATATTGATGTCAATTTAGTACTAATATGATTTTATGTATTACCTGTGTTTAAGTCCCCATTTAAACCATACTTTTCCACCTCCAAAATTGTGTGAACTTTGCAATCATTTTCTTAACTGAAAATCGTGATTATGTTGCACATAATCTTTTTTCTTTTTTTTTTTTTGAGACAGAGTCTCGCTCTGTTGCCCAGGCTGGAGTGCAGTGGCCGGATCTCAGCTCACTGCAAGCTCCGCCTCCCGGGTTTACGCCATTCTCCTGCCTCAGCCTCCCGAGTAGCTGGCACTACAGGCGCCCGCCACCTCGCCCGGCTAGTTTTTTGTATTTTTTTAGTAGAGACGGGGTTTCACCGTGTTAGCCAGGATGGTCTCGATCTCCTCACCTCGTGATCTGCCCATCTTGGCCTCCCAAAGTGCTGGGATTACACGCTTGAGCCACCGCGCCCGGCCAACACATAATTTTTTAATTGTCCACCAACAACACCAACAACAAAAAACTGAACAGTTGTACCATCTCTGAGGGCCCTTGGTATGGAAAAGACAAAGTTATAGTTGGACAGCTTATTTTCATCAGGTTTTGGTTACACATGGTCAAGCCTAATTCTTACTAATTCAATAAGGTTAATGAATACAAAATCAATGTAAAATATTATTTCTGTCCTTATTCACTGGCTGTAAAGTGTATTAGTTTTGTTTTGTTTTGTTTTGTTTTGAGACGGAGTCTCGCTCTGTCGCCCAGGCTGGAGTGCAGTGGCCGGATCTTAGCTCACTGCAAGCTCCGCCTCCCGGGTTCACGCCATTCTCCTGCCTCAGCCTCCCGGGTAGCTGGGACTGCAGGCGCCTGCCGCCTCGCCCGGCTAGTTTTTTGTATTTTTTAGTAGAGACGGGGTTTCACCCTGTTAGCCAGGATGGTCTCGATCTCCTGACCTCGTGATCCGCCCGTCTCGGCCTCCCAAAGTGCTGGGATTACAGGCTTGAGCCACCGCGCCTGACCCAAAGTGTATTAGTTTTTTAAAAGATACTATGTATAATCAAAATGGGAGGAAAAGATAAATTATAATAAATCTAATGAAAGATGTTTGAGATTTGTATGAACATCCTAGAGTCTCACTTGTCAGCATGTCCACATGCCATATATGTACATAGGATTGTTTATTTAGCATTATTTAATATTAAAAGACTGAAAAGAATATATATATCAATCAATCCCAGAGTACTGATAAGTTAAAAAGTGGAAAACTAATTCAATGGAATATTACAGGGCAGAGACTGATAGAGTTTTTCTGTAAGGGCTCGATAGTAAATATTTTAGACTTTGTCACAGCAATCAACACTGCCACTGTAGCCCCAAAGCGGCCGAAGATAGTGTGTAAACACATGGCTTTGACTGTATCCCAATAAAACTCTTTACAAAAACAAGCAGTGGGTGGGATTTGGTGCTGCTCCAATTTGCCGACCCGTGTTCTAGAGTGGTAAAAAACAAAAAACTAGATTTCATGTATTGACAAAAACAAATGATTCAAATGATTTGAGTGAGGAAAACCTGTCACAAAAGGAAAAGCAGAATGACACCATTGACATAAAGTATTAATTCATGCAAAACATGCTATGTGTTTTTCAAGGGGTCATGTATGTGTAACAGAAGTCTTAACATATTCATTAGACAAGGAAAAGGGAAATAGAAAACTGATTTTCAAGTTTAAGGTGATTACGATTTAACCTTAGGTACATCAGCATCTTACACAGAGAAACAGAACCATTTTCCATTGTACATTGGCTCCCAAAAGGCTCCTGAAACGAATTATCCCTCTAAACCCACAGATCAGAGGCTGCTGCTTCCCCTTCCACACAGCTGAAGTCACTGGACCCAGTTTTAGCCTGAAACAGCCTTGGCTCCAGCTGAGAGCTGGCTGAAGGAGAAAAGTATTTAAGTACGTGAGCCCTACCCTCCAGGGACTTCAAAACGCTTGGCCTTAGCACTTTAAGGAACTGAGACAGTGGACTCTGGGCTGCTGGCAGTCGGATTTCTGGCTTCAAAAGAGACTTCCAGGTGGGTAGCCTCTGTCCTCAGGCCTGGATGAACAGCCCTGCTCTCTCTCTCTCTGTATCTACTAACTGTCGGTCATGATGCTGAACTGAGGGGCATATTGACACCAACCTATGGCACCCAGGACAAATGAGGCCCAGAAAGCAGTCTTGTTTAGTTCACATTAGCTCAGCATCACGTAAAATCAAGACAGTCTATGTACTTCTGTAGGTTCCTGGCTGCTTTTGGAGAAAATGTGAAGCTGGCAGTGTCCATCCCCAACACTTCCCAGTGGCCGGTGACAGGATGCGGCAGTAGCTGGTTTCCCCTGATAGAGCTGTAGCAAGGAAGGTGGCTTTCCTCCTGTGTTCTATCTTTTCTTCCCTCTATCTACTTCTCAATGTAAAAACACAACTAAACACGCGTCTAACTGAAGACTCTTTTCTCCTTAAGGTTTTCAGTTACAGCTGTCCTAAGTTGAGGCCAAAGTGTGCCCACTTGTTTTGGACTCTATGTTCACAAGTGCCTCTGTCTGGAATGCATTGCTTTACTAACAAAGGATGTGGAAGAGGGATGTCTTCGACCACAAAAGAAAGACCTGAGTTGGCAATGGATTGAAGGGATTGTAAGAGTTATGTGCTGGTGCGTGTTTCTGGGGGACCCTGAGCTACTTCCTCCATGTACATAACCCTACACCCCCTCGCTGAGGTGTAGGGTTATATTAGCAACCCCAGGCTCATATTCATAGGGAGCAGAGAACAAAGGTGACTTGCATATAGCTATGATGCTAGACTAGGAAGGAGCCTCACGCACTTAGTGCGATGGTGGCAGAGTGGAAATGGTAGCAGGGCTCATGAAGGCCAAGAGAAGCCTTGACATAGTTGGTTCCCCATCCGCTGCTATATCCCAGGGCTCCAGAGTGTCCCAGGAGAACATGAGAAAACTTGTCATTGCTTTGGAATGGCGACTCTTCCCAAACAGAGAATTAGCAGGCGGGAATGGCCCACTGTTGGAAGATGAATACAGACTTAGAGCCAGGAGCCAGGAGATAGGCTGTGATTGCTTCAGCAGTGATGGGAGTGGGTGCAGACTAACAAACACCAGCAGGGCTGCACACCTCCAAAGTCAGCCTGAGTGGGTGATGATAGTGGCCCAGGTGCTGCTTCTCCCAAACCAGAATACCTAAGCCCCACTGGGAGCTTAAATCATTCTCAGGCAGTAAAGAAGAGCAGGGAAAAGGGAAGAAGTAAAAAATCCTGAAGCTACTTAGAGACAAAGAGAAACAGTACCAGGCAGGAAGTGACAAGACTTGACTTGAATTAGACTTTCTGAAGGCAAAAACTGGAGTTTTAGAGATAAGAGCAGAAAGGTAGTAATGCTTTTTTCTCTCTCTTTTTTTTTTTTTTTTTTGTTTGAGATGGAGTCTCGCTCTGTTGCCCAGTCTGGAGTGCAGTGGTGCCATCTCGGCTCACTGCAACTTCTGCCTTCTGGTTTCAAGTGATTCTCCTGTCTCAGCCTCCCGAGTAGCTGGGACTACAGGCGAGTGCCACCACACCTGGCTGATTCTTTTTGTAATTTTAGTAGAGATGGGGTTTCACCGTGTTAGCCGGGATGGTCTCGATCCCCTGACCAAGTGATCCACCTGCCTCGGCCTCCCAAAGTGTTGGGATTACAGGCGTGAGCCACCACGCCCGGCCAGTAATGCTCTTTCAAATCTAATGTGATATCACTTAAACTCAGTGCACCTGTATTGAGATCTCATGAAGTACTTGTTTCACGGCAATGCTATACCTTAAAACGCCCATCAAGCTCATCTGAGGATAGACTTACACTAGCTCCTTGCAAGGTTTCTTGACCTTATGAGCTGGATGATTCTGTTCGGGGGCGGGGCTGTCCTGTGTAGGATGTTCAGCAGCATCCCTTGCTTTCACCTGCCAGATACTCGTAGCCCCCACCTCCTAGTTGGGACAACCAAAAATGTCTTCACACATTGCCAAATGTCCCCTTGCAGTACAAGACCTACCTCCCCACCCCAGTTAAGAGCCTTTGTGCTAAGGCTATCTCCTCTCCTGTGTGTAGGGTCCTGGGGCATAAATTAAAACACGTGGAGGTAACCTCCCAGGCATAGCTAGCAACTCCAGCTGCTTCCCATTCCCTTCCTTTTCAGAGGATTCCAGGGAAGCTGGAGCCTTGGCTGGGCAGAACCCAGGTTTGCCCACCAAATGCAGAGGAGAATGGCTGGAGGGAACCAGCAAGTTCAGATGACCAGCAGCTGTAAAAGACAAAGACTAAGGACATCTCTAAAGAGTTAGTGTAATAAGATGAAGTATGACTGCGTACTGTTAAACAGGCACTTGATAAGCTTCACCTATCTTGGTATATGGGGTTTACATCCCTTGAGAGTGAGGTTAGTCTTTAGTAGGAGACTTAAAGATACTTCATACTGGGTGGGTCTGTTCTCTCATGAATGTGATTGAACCTTACAGTCATTCAACATGTATAGGTTTTTGTTTTCAGGAAAAACCATCCTGGAGTGACAACCATACCTGGAATTTAAACTGTTACGGTGGAGTTTGTAGTGGTGACAAAAGCCTATGTTTCTTCCGAATCCTAATTGTCTTCAAACTCGACCACAACTTTGATCTTTTGAGAGCTTTTCAAGAAAAATGGATGAAACACCAGCTTGAGCCTAAACCCCGATTAAAATGTCAGATCATTTTTTTTTAATATAACCAAACCACCAAATCCACTTTTGCCAGCCCAGATCCTAGGCCTATGGTGCTGTTTTTTTCTCACATCAAACCAGATTTTCCTGACATACCCCAGTCTTCAAAGGCCTCAAAACTGTTTTTGAGGAAGTTAATACCTGTGAGGACCAGGACTTTGAAGACTGAGGCGCAAAATCTTCATGTCAAACGGATGGGAAAAGAACAGTCCTGTCAGAACAAGGTAGGTTCCCAGGTTCTTGCCATTGGAGGCTGGAGAAGGGGGAAACCTCCTAGGATAGTAGAAGAGATAATTCTTTTCCCCATTTGTCGTATAAAGTTGGTCCCACTCCCAGCATTGAGTAAGGCAGAGTTAAGCCATCAGAAAATAATTACCTATGCAGGAAAGCAGTCCTGTCGGAACCACATGACAGATGCTGGTGGTCAAGTTGAATTCTGGATTTTAGCCACCCAACCTGAGGGTCTGTGTCCAAGAACACAGCAAGATTTGGGAGGTGGAGCACGAGGAATAGGAGGGCAGTGTCCCTTAACTGCAGGGACAACTCTTCTTACCAGAATTAGATTAAGTCATTGAAAACTAGGTTGTCTTCCTGAATATTCTTGGAAGTCTATCTTGATAGGTGTCAAATCAGACATACTAGCAGCTCCTTTGAATGATCGGGGATTGGGGTTCCATAAGCTTCAAATCCCCCTCAGCTGTGCCAGAGCTACGCTACTCAAGGCTGCTCTCCAGTGCCATGAGACTTGCATAAGGGAGGCTGGGAGACGGGGAAACGGATTCAAGCATGAAGCTCATGCCACCTACCGAGCAGTAAGTCAGTCTTTTCTCCTCTGACCAGGGGTTTCCTGTCTCGGCATCTGTAGAACTGTGGCAGGCTAACTCATTAGCTTGAAAGTAGGGTAAAATCTTGACTCTTGATGGTTCTTAAGTTTTGGTGATGAGAATGGGACACAAATCTGAATTTCTGCAGGAGAAAGGACAAAGATCCTTTGCAGGCTGGGTCAGGGGAGATGAGAAGCAAGTACCTTGGTGCCCTATGTCTGGTAGTGAACGCTGCTGCCCAAGTGTTGAGGGTAGGTCTTCACTGTCCTGTTAATGAGACTAAGGGGTGGGAGGTAGGATTGAAACAAGCAGCCACAATAGTGCTTTTAGTCATCCACTTTCTTCCTAGTGGGGAGAAAGGTCAAGGAGTCACTAAAGCTGACACAGGGTGTTGGGTGAACGAAACTGGTTGAGCCATGAGCAGCTGTTTAGAGACTGACAGTAATGGGCCTGGCTTACTGGTGTAAGCTACAATGCCTTGTTGGACTCCTTGGGCATTGGAAATGGAACAGGTCTGAATTTTGTCAACTGAGGCCTCTGGCAAAGGGAGTCAGCCTCCCACCTGGAGGTGCCATTGGTGTCTTGGAGTTGTGGCCCCTCTGACAAGGCTACCCAGTAGACCTCTTTTGGAAAGTAGCTCTTGGCTTGCTTCTTGAGTTCCCATTGAAATGAAACACCTCATCTCCAGAGGCTTTGTGACTTAGTCGTGAAATTATTTTGGGATGGGTCAACTTGCACTCAAAGACTAACAAGGTAGAAAGCACCCCAAAAGCCTTGCTTAGAAATAGCCACGAAATAGCCAAGAATGAAACAGTCTTTACCCAGTGGTATCTTGGCTTTATGTGGAAAAGTAGTTGTAATTCCTATGGAGAAACTGCATCCTACCTACTCTGCTACTGGGGAGGAAAAGCCACCGGCCCAAGATGCCCTCCTTTGTACTTGCCTGAGCCTGCCTGAGTGTGATGGTCTGGCTGAGTTGAAACCTCAGTACCCACTGGGCTGATGCAAGTCCTCAGCCTCAGAACCAGCCCTGCAGAGCTAAGAGTGAATATGGTTGCCCCACTCAGAGCAGAACTCAAACTCCTGGGCTGTTAGTGGCCTAGCTGTTTGCCAGTTCATGTTCTAAGTGGAAGAACAGATCAAAGAGGCCTCTCAAACTGGAACCTTTCTGGGTCACTCCCTCAGATACCCATGGCAAAGTCTGGTTCTGAAACTAACTAGAATCAAGCTGCTGATTGAACTGAACTGTGTTTTGGATGCAGAGGCCACTGTTGCATACCAGACTTCTGACTCCTGCCACAAGCTCATGCCATATCACAAAAGGTAGTTCCCTTTTCCCTGCCTGGAAGAGTGACTTTATCAGCTCTAACCCCCATCTAAGACTGATGTTTCTCCATAGATTCCTCCTCAGGTTATTGATGAGCTTATTTTCCCTAAGCCAAAAGGGAGGCCTTGGGGACTCAAACCTGTTAAATCTTAGTGTCCTATCCCTTTCATCTGATCTACAGAAGGTCTGGGTGTGAGCAGGGAATGGTTGGATAATAGCTGGAGTTGTAGCTCCTGGAATGGGACATCAATTTTGTGGAGATGATGGGAGAGCAACAAACAAGCCAGCATCTACTGAGGGAACCTGTCTTATCCCCTAGAAGGTGAGAAAGAAAGAGGGGCATTAGTGACACCCCTCCCAGAACGGTGCTGGAGTCTTGATACAGAAAGAAAAGTCCACGGCCTGTCCCTCAAACTATAGCAATCTGACTGCTGGATCTGCCATCCTCAGCCAGACAGCTGACTGTTTAAATGTCCGTCTTGCCCCATCCTCTAGATGATGCATTTGTTGGCCATCATGGCTTCATCCACAAAGCGGCACTTACATTTGATAAACACTGGGAACACTGAAGTTCATGTTGAACAATGAACGTTGGGTCATTGGACATTGACCCTCCTCTCAGAACTGCCCTGAAGTTTTTATACAGAAGGAAACTGATATGTCCCTCAAACTACAGCAATCTGACTGCTGGGACTGCCATTCTCAGCCAGACAGATGACCTATTTTGTGAAGTGGATAAATGCAACCCAGCTGGTATTATCAATAATCTAGACTGATTCTCCTCAGGCAGACCCCCTGAGTAGATGGAACTGGGAATGTTCAGGCAACCAGCTGGCTGGGAGGCTATGCTGGAGCCACTGTCAACCTGTGCTAAGTGGTATAGATCTCACTTTGGGTACGGTAAAATTGTAAACGCTGTGTCCAGGGATGCTCTGTTCTACATAACTGTAGCTTCTATTTAAGCTGTACATCAGTTTGCCTCTTTCCTAAAACACATTGACTTAGACCCTTAGTGGTGGTCATAGGAGACCTGGTAGTTTTTAGGGAAACACTACCTGGGTCCTGGCAGACACCCAGGCCAGCCTAACTCACTGGCCGGGATTGTTACGGATGGGACTCACCCTAGACCTCTTCCTTGTGAGCCAAGGTACAGTCTGTGCAATTGCTAATACATCTTGCTCCATCTGGGTTAATGCTTTGGGTTAATACAGAAACGTAAGGAGCAAGCTACTTGGTTTTCTAAGGTAGATATTGATGGTTTGAAGTATGTTCAGCTGGAACCCTGGGGGTTATAGCTAAGCTCAATGTTACAGGTTGGTCTAATTCTGATGCTTACAGTACAAACTAGAATTTTTGTCTTGGCTCATGTTGGCCATATTAATCATACTGGTTGAATGGCACACTCATGGAAAAAATCTACCAAAAGCCGATGCTGTTGGAGGGAAATCCTCAAAGGTGTTTCTACATATCTTGTGATGACTTATGTCCTAGACTAGCTTTTTAAGGACTCTTAAAGGACTTTAAGGACTCTTGTATGGTAAACCATCAGGGAAGGTAGAGATGCTGTCTTTCTGGGGCAGAGGACAGACTAGCTTCCTGACCAGAATAATAAAAATAATGGCTTACCACTGTTGCTTGGCTGTCCAATGGTCATTTCAAACTTAATGTCTAAATCTGAACTCGATCTTTCCAAAATACTACAACTCTTAGTTTTCAACTAATGTTAAGTTGAAACATTTTCTGTTGCTTGGGCCAGAAATCTAACATGTCATTCTTTCATTTTGAAATCCTGTTGGCTGTATCTCAATATATCCAGAAACTTGCCACTTCTCACCATCTCTATTTCCACGCTGGTGTCAGTCTGGGCCATCTCTGGTCTAGGCTTGCAGCAGAGGCAGGGCTTAAGTGCATGTCTGGCCCATCCATGCAGATGTCCCCTTTGCCCTGCTTCTCTCCTGGGCTGGAGCCTCTGCAGAGCGCTGTGCTAGAATTCTTTGCTCTTCTTGGCTTTTCTTTCCTCTTGGCTGCTGCACTTCCAGCTTTCTCTGCTTTGCTGACTCAGCCCTAGCACACCTGCTTGCCATCAGTCAAAATGGCACTCCTCCTCCGCCATTTCCCGTTTCACATTTTTGTCTTTGAATGCTACTTCTGCGCCCTCGATTTCCACCCCCTTCAACCTTTCAGTTCATGGGGTTTAGTGGGGTTTCAGGAGGGAGCACAATTAACTGTATGCCCAATGTTCCATGTTTAACTGAGCACTAGAGGGAATTTCTTAAATATAACCAGCCTTACAGACCATGTAGCTACCATATATCCCTCAAGCCATAGCAATCTGACTGGTGGGTCCCTTAACATTAGCTTCAAACACCATCTTACGTGTAAGTGTATTACTTCATAAGCTGTGCCTTGAAAGTGTTGGGGATACTGCTAGCATTGCTAGAATATTAAGTTTTAAAATTGTTAAATACATTCAGTGGGTAGCCTGAGGAAAGTTGGAACATTGCCTGGAAGATGGAGGTAATGTTACTAGCACAGGGAAGACCTAATGATTGTTTAGATGTAAGAACTCAGTTTATTGGCAAATTTGTGCTTTGCCCTATTTGCACATCCTGATAATGTGTTTTCCGCAAGTTTTAATGTGTTATTGAACACCAAGAGCATGATTTCCTGCTACATGTGTGTTGAAGTTGCATATTACAAAAAAGGGTCTCTATGCTAGGCACGATGGTTCATGCCTGTAATCCCAACTATTTGGGAGGCTGAGATTAGCAGATTGAGGACAGGAGTTTGAGATCAGCTTGGGCAACATGGCAAGACCCAGTCTTTTTTAAAAAAAAAAAAAAAAAAAAGCTGGGTGTGGTGGCACACACCTGTAATCCCAGCACTTTGGGAGGTTGAGGTGGGCAGATTGAGTCCAGGAGTTCAAGACCAGCCTGGACAACATGGTAAAACCCTGTTTCTACAAAAACATAAAAACAACAAAAATTAGCCAGGCATGGTGGAGCATGCTTGTAGCTCTAGTTACTCTGGAGACTGAGGTGGGAAAGTGGCTTGAGCCCAGGGACTCGAGGCTGTGGTGAGCTATTATCATACAGCTGTACTCCAGCCTGGGCAACAGACCCCATCCTTCCTGTACCCCAAAAAGTCCCTTCCCCCAACCTCTGAAGTCCACTTTAATCCAGTTCAATGTGTGTGAACGTGAAATAGCTAATACCTTTTCAAAACAGCTCCTGGTACCTCATCTTAGGTTCCTTTGTAACTTATAGCTGGTGCATTAAACAGAAATGTAGATGTGTAAGAGTGGAACAGTAGCTCCTAGATCTAAAAATTGTAGCACTTCTAAATTAACAAGGGAAAAAAATATCAGATCAGCTACTCTAAGGAACAAAGTAAATTCAGCAAAAATAAATAGGAAATACAAGTAGCTAAATGGAAGCTAGATGAATTTTGCCTATACCCAGTGGCCGGTCAGCATGGATTAAAGAACACCACTGTGTTTAGATTAAGGGAAGGCAGAGATTAAAAAACAGGTGGGGTGATGTCACTGGACAAATGGGAATTTAAGAAAGGTTGAGACTATTAAAGCAGGAACAGGACAAACTGGGATTTTATATACTGTGATCGTGACTTAAATTGGAAATATGGTAGTCAAACTTGATCTACCTCTAGCCAACTGTAAAAGCAAACAAAATCCCAAAAAACAAATGAAACTTGATAAGAACAATCTTAGTGGGGCTCTTGGAAAATACCTCTGAAAAGTGACCAGACTATCTCGTAGGCAAAACAAAGTATGTGAATAAAACAACTATGCAAAGAACATACTTTCTGTGGAATATATAGGATATATATTTGTCCACTTAAAATTTTTTCAAGTGTCTCTTCTGATCAGTAAAACTAGGAATGAAGTAAAGATGAATTTTTAGTTTGAACTGACAAATCATGAGATTAGATATCTAGATTCAATAAGAAATCAAGATAAACCATAACAATGAAAAGGGAACATTTCGTACCAAAAATAATGAGATACTATTTAAGCTGAAATCCGAGGGCATATATTTTCATATTTTTAAGACTGAAAAATGAGCTGGATGCTAATTTCAATAGTTTGGTAAGAAAGAGGAAGAGATACTTAAAATAAGCAATATTTATTGAGCATATACAAATGCCAGGCATGGTTTTACATGCAGTAGTCCTTCCAATGAATTAGGTAGGTGCTCTCATCCCATTTTACAGAGAGAAAACAGAAGCAGAGGAGGATCGGTCATTGTTCTAGATCACACAGCCTGACACCGACAAGGCTGGGATTCCAGTGTAGGGAATTTGGCTCCAAGCCTATGACCTTGACCACCACGCTAGACTTTTTCCTTCATGTTGAAGCTGAATGAACTAGAAACAGCGAAATTTAAAAGGACCTGGCTCTTTGGAAACTGAAATATATAAATCCCTGGTAAAGTTGATTCAGATAGTAAAAGAGTGAAAATATGATTGAGAACGAGAAAGGCAAACCAATAACATAATTAGAAGAGATTACAAAATACATGAGAATATTGGGTGTAACTCATTGGCAATTCGAAAACCTAAAGAATTTCACTTCCCTAGCAAAACATGAGTGTTCAAGATTGATTTCATGTACTTGGCAGGACAGGCTGTGTTACATCGTGGTAACAACCTTGAAATTTCAGTGGCTTAACACCGCAAAGGTTTCTTTCACAGATTAAACTGGACAAATAGGAATGTATTTGTCCTGTATGTTCATCACAGGCTAGCTGAGGACTCTGGGCTTTGGGTCATTGTCTTCTAGGACCAGGCAGGTGGAGTAGCCACTGTGAGCTGGTGATGTTGCAGAGGGTAAAATGGATACATTACATACTGGCTTTCAAAACTACTGCTGAGGAGTGACATCTATCACTTCTTGCTACCAGCCTGACAAGTCACTCGGTGTCACACAACTTCAAGGGGATGGCATAGGGAGAACAATTCTCTGTGCCCTGTGGGGAACCAGAAATAAAAGCATATGCCACAGAATGTTGTCCCAGTAGAATGTCTTCTAAGTTTTATTTTAGTTATTTGTTTGTTTTGAGATGGAGTTTTGTTCTTGCTTCCTAGTCTGAAGTATAATAGTGTGATCTTGGCTCACTGCAATCTCCGCCACCTGGGTTCAAGAGATTCTCCTGCCTCAGCCTCCGGAGTAGCTGGGATTACAGGTACCTGCCACCACACCCAGCTAATTTTTTTTTTTTTTTTTGAGACGGAGTCTTGCTCTGTTGCCTAGGCTGGAGTGCAGTGGCGCGATCTTGGCTCACTGCAAGCTTCACCTCCTGGGTTCACGCCATTCTCCTGCCTCAGCCTCCCAAGTAGCTGGGACTACAGGCGCCTGCTAGCATGCCTGGCTAATTTTTTTGTAGTTTTCGTAGAGATGGGGGTTTCACTGTTTTGGCCAGGCTGGTCTCGAACTCCTGAACTCAGGTGATCCACCTGACTCGGCCTCCCAAAGTGCTAAGATTACGGGTGTGAGCCACCGTGCCTGGCCTAATTTTTAATATCTACATTATCATAGAATATTTGTATCTCAATATTTTTTTGGGCAGTTTGGGAAAAATTTGCTTACATTTAAAAACTTAGTGCAACATTTTAAACAATCTGTGGGGAAAGTTCATGTTACATTCCACGTAAAGGTAGAACTTCAGAATCCCCAACAAAAGTGATATGTGTCTCTGATGGCATCAAGAAAAGCACCACAGGCTTACTGAATGCAAAGCAACTATTAATTTTTGGTGATGAATAATGTTTTAAGCTTTTTATGTCCCAACATTACAGTTTGCTGTTTTCATACAGGCACTTAATGTGTTTTAGATTTTAGGAAATTGTTGGGAAGTTTTGGGTTCTCTGTAACACATTACAATTTTTCCCTTTTAAAATACCAAGTGCAAGCCAGGCATGGTGGCTCAAGTCTAGTCCCAGCTACTTGGGAGGCTGAGGCAGGAGGATCATTTAAGCCCAGGAATTTGAGGCCAGCCTGAGCTAAAAATAAAAATACCAAATGTTGAAGGAACTGGAACTCTCCTACACTGCTGATGGAGATGTAAAATGGTACAACTCTAGAAAAGTTTGTCACATTCTTAAAATTTTAAATACCTACTATGTGACCCAGCCATTCCACTCCCAGAGAAAAGATAAATGTATATGAATGTTCAGAGTACCTTTATTTGTAATAGCCAAGAATGGGAAATAATCCAAATGTCCATCAGTGGATGAATGGATAAGCAATTTGTGAGATATGCATACAATGGAGCATTACTCAGCAATGAAAAGGAAGAATGGACTATTGACACACACGACTTTGGTGAATCTCAGAATAATTATGCTGAGTGAAAGTAGTCAGACTCCCCCTGCCCAAAGAAAAAGAGTATACACTGTTGATTGTGTTTATAGAAATCTCTAGAAAGTGCAAACCATAGTGACAGAAAAGGTTTGGGTGACACTGCGGGAGGGCGAGATCACAAAGGGACATAGGAAAACTTGAGGGAAACATTCTCACTGTCGACCATGGTGATGGTTTCAGGGGTCTATCCATATCAAAACTGTTCTGATGTGAAGCAGGAAATGGCTATGTTTGGAAGGTAGACCTAATGACACCCCACACAGCACTGACTCTCAGGCCTTGGAGATGCTGGGATGAGGCCCTGGGCTGTTATGGTGCATGGTCCCTTAGTTCCCAAAGGGCATTGAGGTCGGCCTCTACTGAAGCTGAGTGTAAGTGAAGGCTCCAAAATAATTTCAAGGTCCAG
Organism: Theropithecus gelada; assembly: GCF_003255815.1. NCBI lineage: Eukaryota > Metazoa > Chordata > Mammalia > Primates > Cercopithecidae > Theropithecus > Theropithecus gelada. The sequence continues at coordinate 28,188,307 of NC_037683.1, read as the reverse complement.
ATTCTGGAGATACCTAGGTGAGCCCTGGGCTCTGGCAGGAAAAGGAACTAAGAAATCCTTAGTTTCCAAACACTTTCTGGGGTCTGCCCTTAACCTGCGGGCAGCGGGGAGCAACAAACCACTCACTAGCTGCAGGTTCTGTCAACATATGGCCCCTATAGCAGCCCCTGATTCCAAGGTCTGCAGTCCCTGCGGGCACCCTGATGAGACCAGAGAGGTCTGGCAGCTCCCCAACCGACCCCAAGCTTCTAAAAAGCATCTGCACCTGCCCCTACCTTAGTGAGGCGGTTGTAGCCTCATCCTTCCCCAATCTCCCTACAGCCCTTTTGAGCTGCTTTCCCCTCCATGCTCCTCGGCAACCTGGCTTCTCAGATCTGCAGAGAATGGGAGGAAGCCAGAGAGAGCCCCAGGCCTTCTGGAAGAGGCCTCTGGCTGGGCTCCAGACACCTGGCTCTTAACTGTGCCGGGGAGCCGCGGGCACCCTGGAAGCACAGCACCAGCATCCAGGCATCTGCCCACTCATGGGGCACCTCTCTGTCCTGCAGGTGAGACGAGCCAGACCAGGGCATTAAAGAGGCCCTAAGAGCCAGCCAAGGCATTCTCTAGGGCTCCTCTGGACACCGGGGCGGATCTGAAGAGACCAATCTGCAATCTCCGCACCCAGTGGCCACATCCCTCATCTCAAGCTCTGAGGCAGAAAGGGAGAGGAAAGGAGGCAAGGAGGGCAAAACACTGAGTCGTAAGACTTTAGGAGACTCCTTCCAAGGTGTCCAAACCTTTGTTGGGCTGCCCCGGGTACCCCCTCTACAGGGCACTGTATCTGGGCTCCAGTCCTAGAGATTCTAGTTACCAACTAGTTCCATCCTTAACTGTTTTTCATCTTTGGCTGCAGTTTCAAATCATTGCTTTGAAAAGTCCTCATGCCCAGAACATTGGGAACTTACCCTCATTTTTCACTGGTCAAAGCAAGTCACAGAGCAACATGAGCTTTCAGTGTGCCTAGGAGGACCATGAGTCTTTGGTGGTAGTACATGAAATACTTGGGACTATAATGTCCCCCTCCCCACCCCCCAAACTGAGAAGGAGCTGAGAGACCAGAGAATGACTGTGCTAAGTCTACCTGGAGGAATAGATGAATTTATTAGGACTTACATACAGGACACTCCTGGACCGCGGCAGGACAACTCTAGAGATCTGTGCAGCTTCCAGTGTCTAAACTGCTTTTAAGCTAATTTTCTGGCTCTTTGCTTACTGTGTTTGAGTGATGAAGTTGTTTTTCTTGGTAGATTCTCAGATACTCTCCAGGATGTTTGGGGTCTGAGGGCCACCTGCTCCTCTGCTGGGCACCATGGCCTCGGCTCACCGACCAGCCTTCAGGGTTCAGGCACTGGACATACAATCTTAAGTAACCTGGTGGGGCAACCCTCATGCCACAGGTGGACAGCACAATAACCACAGCCCAAGAAAAATAGGAAACGGAAAAAAGACAGTTACCAAAGATAATGGCCTGACAGTTTTACAGATACATTCTTTGTAATTTGAATCATAATCTCTAAAATAGGTTATCCCAAAGCCATTAAAATTATTTTCAGATGGAACACTCTCATATATTTTATGAATTTAACATTACCTTAACATAAAAATATACATGAATTACACAGAAATATACCATGGTGAATCTCAAAATTATGAAACTAGATATAAAAATTACAATTAAATTAACAAACTGAAGAAATGTATTAATGGAATAATAGCAAACTTATCAAATAGTGCTTACTGTGTGTCAGGCACTATTCCAAGTGCTTTGCAATATTTAATCTCTGCAACAATCCATTACGTATTATTTTTATTCCCATTTTACAGTTGTGAAACAAATAGATGGATCTTTATTATATTACTTTAGAGCTGAGATGAAAAAGTACAGTGAAGATGTATGGAGAGGAGCAACTCAATGGTGGGGATATATCTTTTCTTGGTTTTAAAGAATGTGAAGATGCAGGCATAGCTGTCAGTTTGGGGAAGAGGTATAGCAATATGTGTTTCACACAAGATGACCACTAAGGTGTTTATCCCCTTATTTTTGTTGAGCAAAGTCTCATATCTTTATCTGCTGCAAGAGCCTGTGAGTTGATTGGGAAACTGATTTGAGGGAATGGAAACCAGTAACATGTAGGTAAAGACTCCCACATGCTCAGTCCTTTTCTTCTGAACCTTGCAAATCTACTTTTTCATTTCTATCTGCATATTTAGAGATCTCTGGTGCCCTTAACCCCCACTACCCCACCCTAACTGAACTCAGAAGACTGAGTCATATTCCAGAAACACCTGTTTCCCTTTATCTGGCCGGTTATGTGTCTACCACTTCATTAGCATCTTAAATCCCAACTTTTATCAAGATCCCCTGGGAGGCGGGACAGAATGGAGAATGAACGAGGTACGTAGCATTGTGACCAGGGTTGTAGAAGGTGGCGAAGGAAGGTCATGGCCCCCAGTTCTTCTCTTGGAGGCCGATTGCTAGGCCTGCTCTTGTATGTGTAAGGGATAACTAGGCCCTTGTTCCAAGAGCCCAGGATTTTATGAAGCCATCTTAGAGTACTCTCCATCCCACCAGTGGGCAAAATGTGAAAGGGCCCACATTCTTCAGTGTGAACTGAGACATCCTCCTGAAGATACTAGGACAAGAAATGGAGAAAGAGAATGGGTTTTCTACTCCTGCCTATGCAGGTCATGGAAGCTCGCTTTTTTTTTTTTTTTTTTTTTTTTTTGAGACAGAGTCTCTCTGTTGCCCAGGCTGGAGTGCAGCAGCATGACCATAACTCACTGCAACCTCCGCCTCTGGGTTCAAGTGGTTCTCCTGTCTCAGCCTCCTAAGTAGCTTGGACTACAGGCACACACCACGCTTGGCTAATTTTTGTATTTTTAGTAGAGACGGGGTTTTACCATGTTGCCCAGGTTGGTCTTGAACTCCTGACCCCAAGTGATCTGCCAACCTCAGCTTCCCAAAGTGCTGGGATTACAGACATGAGCCACCACACCTGGCCAGAAGCCCACTTATTAAAGCAACAAACACTGAGTGCCTGTGTCACACTTGGTATTGTTTCTGGTGCTGATACCACAGTGAACAAATAAAATTATTTGTTGCACTTACATTCTAGAGGTAGTGGGTACAGGCAACAAATAAGTATGAGGCACCAGCCAAGGAGGTTGGGGAAAGAGTACTCCTTTATTCTTGGGGTTCTGGGGGCTACCCTCTGTGAGGTGACCCCCAGGGGCCAGAAGGTTGTGAGGGAGTGCATTGTGCAGACATCTGGGGGATGAGTATTTCAGACAAAGGGAACTGCAAGGAGAAGAGTCTAGAGGTGGAATTGTTCTTGGGTTTTTGAGGAAAACTGTGCTCAGGGCTAATTCAGGTATAACAGGAACATGGGGAAATGAAGTTAGTTGTGTTAGGCTGTGGGAATCTGGGCAACTGGGTAATGGCTCTTGGTACTGCTGACCAGGTCGGATGTGCAGAGCCTGGCTCTCTAATCAACCAGACACTCTACTTCTCTCTTCACCAAGTGGTTAGCCAGTAATTGTCTCTTGTTCTAATAACCAAAAACGGAGCCATCATAAACATTTTGAAACCAGTGGAACAATATTCCTGAAATACTGATTTTTAAGAACAACAGCTAGTTATGATGGGCCTGTTTCCAGGAACAGACAGTTTCAACGAAAGTTCTGTCTTGGGATAAGAGTGTTGAAAAACAACGTTCTCTATGCCAAGAATAGAAATTTGGAGTCTTCATTGTTGTCCTTGAATTCCTGAAATAACCTCAGAATGTCCTGATTTGATATTTACTCTGGAAGTGTATTTGACATTTATCTAATTTTCTTCCATTCAGGCTTAAATTATTCATAATGTTTAAAGATGAGCAGTAACAGGACTACTTCAAAAAAGCCCCTTAACCACACAGTTGTATAATTTAATGCCCATTTTATTAAAGGCATTCTAAGTGGTTCATTTTGACAGACGTTTTTATTTGGGGGGAAATGCAGCACAAAACAACTATAGTAAATAACAATTGGAGTGGCCAGGTGCGGTGGCTCACTCCTGTAATCCCAGCACTTTGCGAGGCCGAGGTGGGTGAATAACTTGAGCCCAGGAGTTTGAGACCAGCCTGGGCAACAATGTGAAACCCCATCTCTACTAAAATACAAAAATTAGCTTGGTGTGGTGGTGCATGCCTGTAGTCCCAGCTACTAGGGAGGCTGAGGTGGGAGGGTCACCTGAGCCTGGGAAGTTGAGGCTGTAGGAAACCATGATTGCACTACTGCACTCCAGCCTGGGTGACAGAGTGAGACCCTATCTCCAAAAAAAAAAAAAAAAAAAGGCAGTTGTAGTAAAGGCTGATAGAAAGGGGGATCAGCAAACATTTTCTCCAAAGGGTTAGATAGAAAATATTTTAGGCTTTGCAGCCCAAGAGGCAATCAAGGATATTATATAGGTATTTATATAACAACAGCAAAACATATGTCTACTATTTTTTTGGGGTGAAACTCAAGATATAACATTGCATACAATGATTTTGCAATACAGGTCTTTTAATGAGAAGAAGGGAATTCTTTTTTGGCATAACAGTTTGCTGAATTGGAGCTGAAAGTTAGTGTTTCTAGTATCACATCAATGGCAAATGTTCTTGGCTCATGGGCTATATGAAAACAGGCAGTGGGCTGGATTTGGCCTATGGGCATAATTTTCTCACCCCTTGGATAGAAAATATGGTTTCAGTGTTTAGTCCTGGAGGTTCTGGCCAAAGTTACAAGGAAAAGAGAGAGCATGAAGCATAAAGATTGGAAGAGATACAGTGACATCATTTGCAGATAATATGACCATATGCCTGTAAAACCAACATAATCCACAAAGTGTTAGAACTAATTTTACGAGAACTAATAAAAAAATCTCATCAAAGTTGCTGGAGAGATCATCCTATAAAAATCAATAGCAGGCCAGGCGCAGTGGCTCACACCTGTAATTCCAGCAGTACGGGAGGCCGAGGCAGGTGGATCACCTGACGTCAGGCATTCAAGACCAGCCTGGCCAACATGGTGAAACTCCATCTGTACTAAAAATACAAAAATTAGCCAGGCGTGGTGGCACACACCTGTAATCCCAGCTACTCGGGAGGCTGAGGCAGGAGAATGGAGAGAACCCGGGAGGTGGAGCTTGCAGTGAGCTGAGATCGCATCACTGCACTCCAGCCTGGGCGATAGAGCAAGACTCTGTCTCCAAAAAATAAAAATAAAAATAAAAAAAATAAGTAGCGCTTTTCTATACCAGCAAAAACTAATGGCATTAACTGATGGTAAAAGAAAACAACAGACACCAAAAAAACTGAAAGTATAGAGTTAATAACCAAGAATACACAAGAAAATCATCAAGGAGAAAGCTTTAAAATGTTAAAGGACATAGAAGATTACCTGAATAAATTGACAGGCATTTCATGCTCTTAATGAAATGAGTTAAAATATTTCTATTCTCTCCTGGTAAATACCTTGTGAATTTAATATATGATAAATGTGGCACTAAGGATCAGTGGGGAAACACAGATTGTTTAGTAAATTGAGTCAGGAAAACTAGATTTGTACTTCATACCACATATAAAGGTAGACTCCAGATAAAGACTGAAATGTGAATGACAAAGCTATAAGTTAATCGGAGAAAATATAGGAGAATATTTTTGTGTACTAGAAGCAGTAAATAATTTCCAAAAGAAACCTTTGAAAGCATAAAACATAAGCCTCCTATTGCCCAAAAAAAGATGAATCTGATTGCATCAAAGTTGAAAGACATCATGGACAAAGTTAATCAACAGTGACTGTGAGAGAAGATATTTGCAATAAATGAAATTAACAAGCTACGGTGTTCCAGGAACTCCTGCATGTATGCACAAGAAAAAGATAGAAATTTGAATGGAAAAATAGCATGAATAAGCAATGTACAGAAGAGGAAACCCCAAAGGCTAACAAGTAAAGGAAGAGATTTTCCAACTCATTAGTATCCAGAGAAACGTTAATTATATAACATTGAGATGCCGATTTACACCTATTACACTAGCAAACCTGGAAAGCTGGATAGGGCCAGGTTGGAAGAGATATGGAAATGCAGGAACGCTTGTGCACTGATGGTGGAGGTGTAGATGAGTGCAGCCTTTCTGCAGAAAGTCTCGGGACTTAGTCAAATCATGTATATACATACTTTCTGGTGCAGAAGTCCACTCTGGGGCGTATATCCAAAGAAATCGCACAAAGATCCAGAAGAGGAAATATATAATTATGTTCACTGCAGCACCATTGGGTTGGCAGGGGGGAGGCAATGTGAGTTTCCGTTACTGGAGGTAACATGTGGTGGATGCATTTGTAGGGGCCCTGGGTAGCAATTAGAAGCTTTAAGTCTGCTAAGGATGATGGCCTCCAGCTCCATCTATGTCCCTGTAAAGAACATGATTTAATTCTTTTCTATGGCTACATAGTATTCTACTGTGTGTATGTACTATATTTTCTTTATCTAGTCTATCATTGATGGGCATTTATGTTGATTCTGTATCTCTGCTATTGTGAAAAGTGCTGCAATGAACATACATGTGCATATCTTTATAATAGAACAATTTAAATTCCTCTGGGTATATACCCAGTAATGGGATTGCTGGGTCGAATGATATTTCTCCTTAGGTCTTTGAGGAATCGCCACAACTGGGAGCCAAATGGTGAGAACACATGGACACACAGAGGAGAACAACACACACTAGGACCTATCAGAGGGAGGAGGGTGGGAGGACGGAGAGGATCAGGAAAAATAATGGGTACTAGGCTTAATTCCTGGGTGATGAAATAATCTGTGTAACCCCCATGACACAAGTTTACATATGTAACAAACCTGCACATGTACCCCTGAACTTAAAAGTTTTAAAAAAGGGCCGGGCGCGGTGGCTCAAGCCTGTAATCCCAGCACTTTGGGAGGCCGAGACGGGCGGATCACGAGGTCAGGAGATCGAGACCATCCTGGCTAGCACAGTGAAACCCCGTCTCTACTAAAAAATACAAAAAATTAGCCGGGCGAGGTGGCGGGCGCCTGTAGTCCCAGCTACTCGGGAGGCTGAGCAGGAGAATGGCGGGAACCCGGGAGGCGGAGCTTGCAGTGAGCTGAGATCGCATCACTGCACTCCAGCCCGGGGGACAGAGCGAGACCCCGTCTCAAAAAAAAAAAAAAAAAAAAAAAAAAGTTTTAAAAAAGAAGCTTTAAGTCTATGATCTTGCTATTTATTTTCCCTTTGTCCCATCAGTTGCTTCCTTTTTTCTCCTGCCCTCTTTTGGATGGAATATCTGTTATAATTCCATTTTATTTGATTTGTTGGTTTATTAGCTATAACTCTGTTATTTTAATGGTTGCTTTAGGGTTTATAGTAAACATCTACACCTTATGGCAGTCTACCTTCCACAAATGATATTATTATGCCACTTCATGTATAATACAAGAATCTTACAGCAGTGTACTTTCCTTTCTCCCTTAGCCTTTTTGCTATTTTTGTCATGCATTTCACAACTATATATGTTAAAACTGCGTATTACTGCTGAGCGTGGTGGCTCATGCCTATAATCCTGGCACTTTGGGAGGCTGATGTGGGTGGATTTTCTGAGCCCAGGAGTTTGAGATCAGCCAGGGAAATATGGCAAGACCCCATCTCTACTACAAAAATTAAAAAAAAAATTAGACACGCATGGTGGCTCATGCCTGTAGTCCTAGCTACTCAAGAGGCTGAGGTGGGAGGATCATCTAAGCCCTGGAATCAACACTGTAGTGAGCCTTGATTGTGTGCCACTGCACTCCAGCCTGGGCAACGAGAGTAAGACTTGGTCTCAAAAGAAGAAAAAACTGCATATTACATTATTATTGTGTTGTTTAGTTATCTTTTTCAAAAATTTTAAATAAGAAAAATATAAACACACTCATATTATTACCATTTCTAATGTGCTTCATTGCTTTATGTCCTACTTTTATGTGGTGACATTTTTCTTCTTCCTGAAGGGCTTCCTTTAATATTTCTTGTAGTAGTGTATGTTTCATCTCACACGTTGTAGTTTTCATCTATATAAGTTCAGTTAAAATGACTATTTTAATGTCTTTGTTGAGCCTAACATCCGTGTAAGTTCTGGGTCAGTTTCAATTGATTTATATTTTTCTCCTCACTGTGAATCATATTTCTCTGCTGCTTTATGTACTAGGTAATTTTTTAAGTTGAATGCCAGATAGTGTGATTGGATTACCTATTTCTATAAATATTTTTGAGCCTCGTTCTGGAGCACAGTTGAATTACTTGAAAACAGTTTATTTTGATATTGTTTTTAAATATTTGTTAGTTGGGATAAGAAGAGCATTGAATTGAGGGCTAATTATTCTTTACCCTGAGGCAAGAAATTTCTGAGTACTCTACCCAATGCCCTGTGAATTATGAGGTTTTCCATATTTTTCCCCAAATGTGTATAAAAACTAACCTCTATTATCTAGACATGAATAGATCTGTAATGTAATTGTCTTTTTCTTTTTTTTAGAAGAAAATAAGAGGAATGTTACTTTCTAGAAAATAGTGGGGAGATACTGGAATCAAAAGAGAGACAAAAATACACAAAGCGTAAGTACACAGAGGTTGGGTTGGAGTGTGGAGGAGGCCTAGCATGGGGCAGGGGATGGAGGACTCCTAAGGAGACCTACAGTAGGCAGAGAGGTGTCCAGGTATCAAGAATTCAGATATCACAGCCTGGAAAGCTGGTACTTCTAATTACATGTTAGCAAAACATTTGGTCAAATGGTTGCTTGCTGTACCTTGGAAGATAGACCATGTGCTGACAAAGGCTGCAGAGCTGGGGGAATAGACAGGAATGATTCAAGGTATTGGCATATTGGTATTGTGTTGGCAACTTCTTGCTGCTTTCAGCAAAACTTATAAGCGAGAGAGTCTTGGAGTTAGCCAAGCTTCAAGTAGGGAGAGCGTTACTAAAGTAGGCGTCCTCTGCCCTCAGCCTCGTCTAAAGTTGATTGAGGGTTCTATACCCCAAAATTGATTGCTGCTTCTATACCCCAAAGCAAAGCAGTGTAAGTAATGGCTGTGAAGTAAAAATCTAGGCTTGCCCAAGAAAGGTTGTGAGCCTGATGGCAAAAAAAAAAAAAAAAAAAAAAAAGGGTTTAAGGATCCACCTCACCCAGATCCATTATTTTAGATGGTCTCAAAGTAGCCATAATTAAATTTAAAAAGGGGACGGGATAGGCAGAACATAGAAGCCAATCTAGGAAATACCAGAGTTTCCAGGCTTAAATCTATGTCTAGATAAAACTTGGGCGGTGTAGTTACCTGTACATGGAAAAGTTGAGAGGCAAATATAGCAGAAGTCTACTAAGTTTTTGAGAAATTTGTATTGTCAAAAGAAATTTAGCCTTGGCCTATAGCAAAAGCATGATGGAGTCTCACCCTGTTGCCCAGGCCGGAAGTCAGTGGCGTGATTGCAGTTCACTGCAACCTCAAACTCCTAGGCTCAAGGGATCCTTTCGCCTCAGCCTCTCAAGTAGCTGGGACTGCAGGCATGGAACCGCTACCATACCCAGTTAATCTTTTCTTTTTTTGAGACAGGGTCTTTCTCTGTTGCCCAGGCTGGAGGGCAGTGGCACAATCACAGCTCACCGCAGCCTCAAACTCTTGACCTCGAGCAATCCTCCTGCCTCAGCCTTCCAAAGCACTGGGATTACCGGTGTGAGCCACCATGCCTAACTGCATGTGATTCCTTACTCCTCAAAATAAGCTATCCAAATCTGCACAAGCAGGAAATGGGTAGCAATCATGAAGGAAAGGGACAAGAAAGAACCTTCCAGAGTCAGGGGCCACAGAATCCTGTGGACATAAGACCATGCTTCCACCAGTCTCTTTTCCTTTACCACATGCAACTCAGCTTTAACCATGCAAATAAGGACAATGTCCTAGGCGATAGTACAAACAAAGAACTGGGTTCCTGAATGACTACAAGGAACAGAGTTGCCAGCCAACTTGGATCATTTATGTTAGATTGTTCATAGAAGACAGAATTAATTCTATCTTCATTAAATTATATGGATTATGATTGAGTCTCTTATAGCAGCCTAGTTTATCTAGCAGGTTAGATAAACTAATGAAATGTTTAAAACTGATATATTTATCCTTTCCCACTAAACCTACTCCTCCAGCAGATTGCAGTAAATGGCAATTCCATCCTCCTAATTTCTTAGTCCAAAGCCCTTGGAGGCATCCCATTCTAGCCCCTACCAGGTGCACAGTATCAAACCAGGTCTTGCATTGTGATTTAGGTGCTTCGAGAATTCTAGGCTGCAGATACATGGAGTGGGCATGGGCTTTTGTCCTAAAAGTGTTAATATCCTTCAACCAAAGATCCCCAGGAACATACATATATTTGAACAAATTGGGTTGAGTATTGCAGCTAGGAAGAACATGCACCATTGGGAGCCCATGTGTGTCTTAGTAAGAGAGAGGTAGAAAAAGGGCTATAGGATTTGGAAAAAGCCTACTAAGAAAGCTCCAGATTTGGTGCTGTCAGAAAGGGGGAAAATTTAAAGATTGGATATCTCAAAAAATATTATCAATAGAAAGGAAAGACAAGCATGAGGATAAAGCCGTAATTGGTAAATAGCTGCCACTCATTTTAGCTAAGAGAGGCATATTTGTGGATTGCACAATGATCCTGTTTGATTGATTGCAGAGTGACTTTGTTTAATGTGGATGTTTTATGAGATTGTGTATGTCCAACATAACAATCTGGCTTAGCTGTGAGCAGCAGCCCTGCTTGAGAGCTTGTGATAGCACTGAAGCCCAGCTGTGGGAGTCCAGGATTGCTTTTTTTCTTTCTCAAATGAGTGATGGTGCCTTATCACAGGCAGCCAGCCTCTCTCTGAGACTCCAGGTGAGGGAGAGGAGCTGTCTCAAATTCATTCTGCTCCTCAGAGGTGTGCATCTTCAGCCTGCACCCCTGTCTGGCCATTATGACACTTGTTCCTGTCACTACATTGACTCAGGGTGCTTCTGGGCTGTTCTAAGAACCCAGAAAATGATGCTGCTCTGGTCCATTTACCCTTATCATTCCCATTTTTTTTTTCTTCTTTCTTTGGAAAGGGATTGTTCTGCTTGTTGGCTGGGCACAGTGTTTCATGTCTGTAATGAAACATAGTGTGTGGATCGCTTGAGGTCAGTAGTTCAGCCTGGCCAACATGGCTAAACCCTGTCTCTACCGAAAACACAAAAATTAGCCAAGCATGGTGGTGCATGCCTGTAATCCCAGCTACTTGGGAGACTGAGGCGTAAGAATTGCTTGAACCTGGGAGGCAGAGGTGGCAGTGAGCCAAGATCACGCCACTGCACTCCAGCCTGGGTGACAGAGCAAGACTCTGTCTCAACAACAACAACAAAAGGGGGGGATTCTTCTGGATTTTTCTGTTTCTGATCTATGAACATTTCCTATTTTCCATTGGGTATTAATATTTCATGCCTCACTTGCACAAAATGTTTGGAGTTGAAGGGGTAGGTTTCAGTGTGAGCTCAAGCTGCTGTCTTGACTTGGAAATAGCAGAAGGCCTTTTTGTGCCTCCCTCTGGGCTGTAGTTTCCTAGCACGTGGCACTACCCAGCCATCTCTCATCATCAAAGTGGTCCTCAATTGTTATTGTTATTAATTTTCTAAGTGTTCTCAAGGCTTTGCCAGGTCATGCACTTCTGGGCATCAGCTGTTCTCTCTCTTACATGCCAACAGTAAAAATTGAGAGATTTCAGCATAACTGGTTGTCTTTCTACGTAACCTTTTGCCATATTTCAGCAAACCAGACCAAGCATTTGATCCAGGAGTAATAATCTGAACCTAATTTAGTCTTCTGATCTGGGAGAAAAGAAAGATATGGGGATCTTCAGCTGCCTAGAAAACCTCCTCTCATTAACCTTTATGCCCATAGGGGCTAAGCCATTCTTCTTGCGGGACCCATCTTGCTCTGCCCTAACACCCATGGGTAACTTTACATTTTTTTTGAATCTGCTGTTGATGGGAAAGGGTTATTAGTGGTGAAGGATCTTGCATGTCTCTTTGCCCAAGCCTGTTAGCTTTCAAAAGAAGAAGTTAATAACATTCCCCATCAATACCTCCTGACAAAACCAAGTACAGGTTGCTGAAGACAGGTATTGTTTGCATTTAATGAAATCTCACTTACTGTGTTCACGGTAGATAACTGTGGTGGTTGAAGGGGGTTTTTCAAGAGTGTGAAAGGATCCTGAACCCATCTTATAGGATGGATGTTATAGAGAAGCTGGGATCTAGAGGCATCTCTGTCAAGCTGGTATCAGCCCCAGCAACATCTATCTGTCAGTGTCCCCAACTGAAAAGAGAATTCTAGGATGCAGAAATCATGGGGCAAGTCTTATATTCTTATATTATTTATAATGCTCTTATCAGATCACTAAGAGATTGGCAAATCAAAGGGTAAGCAGCACTCATGGGGACTTGGGATAACCTAACAGGGAATTACTGCAGAGGAAGGAGAATCCTGAAGCTCAGAGAAGATTCTGAGACACTAGAGGAAGATTATGGGTTCAGGGGCAAGGAAGCCCCTTCATTCGCTCACTGTCAGCCTCACATCCTCACAGATACAAAGACAAATTACATGACTGCAAGGTTAATGATTTATTGATCATGTAGAGTCAGGTGTTATTCACGTAGAGTTCCCCTGGCTGTGTGACAAGGACAGTCAGAAATTTAGAGAAAACCTTTGATTCTTGGTGAATTTCTGAGTCTTCATAGGCAGTTAGGGAAGATCCTAAAGATGCAGGGATGATGTCTTCATGTGTGATATGATGGAAATCAGGTCACAGAACTTGTCACAAGAGGACATAGGGACCAGGAAGGGAAGATGGAGTCCAGGTGAGGAAGTATTCACTCAGCCCTAATTAAGCAGAGACGAGAGAGAACACAGGAACTTATTAAACATGCCTTGCATTGCATGAATGATGAAGAGAAATTCTATTACAGAGAAAAATGATGAAGAAATGGATCTGACCTTGTATTCTAACTTATGGTATATACCAGAATAGGAGGAGGAAGGATGTTGAGTAAATGACTTTTGCTTTTTTGCTATGGCTAGTGCCATCTTAACCTTCCCCCAGCTGATTATATGAAAAAGAGAAAGGAAGTAATAAAGGGTCCTAGGTTTGTTTCTGCCATCTTCAGCATTAGAAGTTTTGAAGAATTTTTGATAAATTGAGGAATAATGGCAAAATCTATAGATATCTCTTATTAAATACTTGCTTTATGCAAGCTAAGACTTTCACATACATTATCTGAATAAAGCCCTATGATAAATCTAAGGTAGTTGAGGAAACTAAGTCTATTTTCCAGGTTGATGGAAAATGGGAAGGTCAGACAGTTCCATTCCCAGGTTAGAAGTCAAGGACATACAGAGTACAAAGGAAGAAATGTGGATCGTAAGTTAGAGGGTGAGATGGCCTCCTGGGAGATGGTCCACAAACAGAAACGTATTTGAGTTTCATACGACTTACTACTATGTTTCCATTTCATATATGAAGTGATTTTTAGCACGTTATCAATTACTGGGCCCTTTTCACAAGCATTATATCCACACAGCAACTCTGTAAACTAGGCATCATTGTTTCCTCTTTTTTTTTATTTTTTTTGGTCTTTTTTTTTTTTTTTTCTCTCCCTTTGATGGAGAATGGCGTCTCGCTATGTTGCCCAGTCTGGTCTTGAGCTCCTGGGCTCAAGCGATCCTCCCACTGCTGCTTCCCTAAGTGCTGGGATTTCAGGTGTGAGCCACCACACCTGGCCCATTGTCTCCTTTTAAAGTCTTAGGTTATTTGCTCAAAGCTCATGGGAGAATTGGGTCCTCTATCCAGGTCTTCCAACTCCAGATTTCAAGCTTTTCCCACAAGCATCCCTACCAAATTATTTTTATGGTGTCTTTGGGTGCAAACCCCTAATGCTTTTGGAAGGCACTGGTCTCTGGGCCACCCTCTCTCCACTGGAGTCAAGAGATCACCAACCTGGAGTCCTAGGCTGCTCCCCCATCTCGGGCCTGGAGACAGCGATCTGTTGAGGGAAAATAAAACAAATTCAGACACCGACACCAGTTTATTTTTCAGAGAGAAACCAGATGATTCTCCAAGTTAGCACAAAGGGAACTGATTTGGAGGGTATTACTTCCGCTGGATTACTCCCTTCTGTAACATGGGAATTTAGGAGGAGAACGCCGGAAACCCCAACTTACCAACTTTAGTCAAGTCAAATATGTTTTCCTTAACAATCCCATGTTCTTCACAATATTTCACAAACCTCTCCTTGAGTTGTGAGCTCACATCCGGTGTTCGGGCTGTGGGAAGAGTGACAGTCACTGCCATGTCTTGGGTATTTGTCATAGAGGCAAATGAGGGGACAGGGCTCCAGACGGATGGGAAAATGAATGGCACCCATTGGGTGCCCAGGCAGAAGTGTTGGGGTGGGATATAATGTGTCCTAAAGTTGACATCAGTAGCACAATGAAAGATCATTATTTCCTATCACTGAGCTTGAGGGATTACCAAAGGTAAGCATCTGTTTTCAGAGAAGGAGAGATGGCCCAGGACAAGGTGGGGAAGAGCACTTTGTATCTAAGTTCCTTGCCTTCCCTCCTTTCCCCACCCCAAGATGAGTGTCAGCATGAAAATACTCTACCATAGAGCTCCAGCAGTAGGAATGTTTCCCCATTCTTGAAATTCTTGTTATAAAAAATATATATAATTATCATAGTCCGTTTCAAGTATGTCAACGACATTGTGTCCCTTATCTGGAGGAAACAGAACACAGTTCAGAACTCCTTTGATCCATAGAAAGCAGTTGAAACCCTTTACCTGTTCTTTCCCATGACACAAGTTCAAGTGCATATCCCATTAGAGATAGTGAGGATGCTGAATGTCTTCCATTTGCATCGCCCTGGGCTTCATGAGGCGAATTCTGAGAAAAGGGTAGGTTGATCACTAGTAGTCAAAAAAATTTAGCCCCAGCAGCAACTCAGCCTTTAATATCCACCCCCCCGCCAGACCTACCCACCTCCAGCAACATCTCTGTCAGTGATGTGTCTCTGTCCTCTCTAGAAACCCCACTGGCATTACTTACTTGATGCTACATCCTGAGCAATGTGCTGTGGCAATGACCATCAGGCATCAGAAAGCCAGGCAGAGAATAAGAAGCTGTCCTGCCAATTTACTTTTTTTTTTTTAAGACAAGGTCTCGCTTTGTTGCCCAGGCTGGAGTGCAGTGGCGCAATCTTGGCTCACTGAAACCTCCTCCTTCAGGGTTCAAGCCGTTCTCCTGCCTCAGCCTCCCGAGTAGCTGGGATCACAGGTGTGCGCCATGATGCCCAGCTAATTTTTGTATTTTTAATAGAGACAGGGTTTTGCCATGTTGGTCAGGCTGGTCTCGAACTCCTGACCTCAGGTGATCCCCCTGCCTTGGCCTCCCAAAGTGCTGGGATTACAGGTATGAGCTACCATGCCCGGCCCCAATTTATATTTTTTGCCCTGCCAATTAACTTTTGTTGCAGGAGGTGCATATGACCAAGTCACCTTCCTGAGGCTGATTGTATTATGTGGCAGGCACTGGCTTTTACATGAAAGGTTCTCCCAAATTCAGGTTATTGGCTATTAGATGGCCCCCATTTTATTACCAAAATAGTCATTGATCAGAAATTGATCAAGATCCTGAAGATACTGGGGTTTAGTAAATTCCTTGCAGTTGGGAGTACAATTTAGAAAGACTTAAAAAAATACTTACAGTCAGCACTACATATGGCATTCTTTTCTGTTGGTTTACAAGCCAAATTAACTTCAGTACATGTTCCATTTTCACTGTAAAACAATAAATTGATGCCCAAGAGCTATTGATGAGGCTGACTTGCTCACCTTCTACTCTACCAGTAACTTGAGTTTCTGATTCGACTTTTGAGCATTTGTTTGTACAATTATCAAAGACCTTTTATGTATATTATTTCACATGATTTGATATGTTAAGAATGACTTAAATGACAACTTCTGTCACTATTGCTACTTTCCACTGTTGCTATTACTACAACTACTTGTCTAGATCATTAGCTGAGTGTTCACCACATGCCAGCCTCTCAAGTAAGTGCTTTACAAATGTGACCTGCCTTGGTCCACACACACACACATACACACACCCCAAAACAAAAACTAAAAAAAAACATGAGGAAGAATTATTCTCTCATCCCCTTTTACCCATGGGAAAAGGTAGGTGGAAAGAGATTTGTTTTCTTGGTAACACAACTGGTAACTGAAAGATTCAAATTCAGGCTATTAGTTCCAAGTTCAGTTTGCTTAACCTATGCTATATTGTCATACTACTCATGATTCTGATATCCCTCTACCTCCCACTTCCCCCACTCCAATTAAATTTATTCTTGTTACTGATTCTTGTCTCTGAATCTGGAAAAGCCCCAGATCCATCAAGTCCTGGATCAGTGCATGTGTGTGTGTTCAAGACCATACCCAGGCTTCTATTTTTCCTTCCCCAACTAAAAAAGGCTGTACTTACATTTCACGCAATTTAAAAGTCAGAGAAGAGTCCCCCAGGTAATCAATGTGTTCGACAAAAACTCTCATGCTTCCATCTTCTTCTATCTTTTCCCTGCAGTCAGAGGCCAAGAGAACCGACTACCACTCTCCTGAAATCTGCAATAAATAAGATCACTGGGTAAGAAAAGAGGAGTAGGGATACCACATGGACACTTCTTTCCTTGAACTCTGGCCTGTGGGCCAGGGCTCATAATGAAGTGAAGATAGAATTAGAACTCAGATCAGTTGGCACCACACCTAGGGCTCTTTCCACTTCCCCTTTAGGGAGGATGGAGATCCCCAAGCATTGTCATCTTTTCGCATGGTACAACTGCTCTTAACCCAAGGTCAGAAACCAACCCTTTTGTCTGATATGTTAAGGAACTCCTGGCCTACAATAGGATCCACATGGCTTCAGAATCCCTGAAATCATTCCCCAGAGCCAGAAGTCACTGTGCTCCATGACTGTACCTTTGACAGGTCGAAGTTGCTTGTCACAGCGTTATTTTCTTCCTCCTGGGCACAGACGAGGGTCAGCCCCAGATACAGCAACAACAGCGTCATCTTGGTAGGGGATAGCACTGCTTCCTCCACAGTTGCTGGGGGTGGGTCTTTCTCTAGCAGTGGCTCCACTCCCCAGCTCATCTGTCTTTATATCCAGTCTGTGTTCAGTTTTTTGTCCATGGGGCACTACCTTTCCCTTCCTCCTCCATGAAGCGATCTTTCCTTCACTGGTGTGTGGCCAAGGATTGTTCTTACCCTTTTGAAACTTGGCAATTCCCTCTCTTTTAGATCTAGCTAGTGACCTCAAATTTCCCAGAACACATTGTCAAGAAAAATAGCAGATGCTCTAAGGGGCTGTCATTTGGAACTAGATTTAACTGTGGATCTGGCTTAAAATTAGAAAGCCAATTATGTGTGGCAGGAATGGGCATAACTGAGAAACAGGATGTGCCAGAATCTCTGTTCTACCTCTTATACAAGGTGTGAAATTAGGTGAGTTACTCAATTTTTACAAGCCCCAGAAACAAACTGTTCTACCAAAGATGAAAGCACCTATCACAAAGCACTAAAATAGGGTTGAACAAAAAAGTCTTTGTGGTATGGTGTCTGGTATTCAGTACATTCAAATTCCTTTTCCTTATTCTCTGAATCCAACCCCTGCAGCCTTCCCTCTCCCCACAATGAGTGACCAATATTTAGTCACTATGTGTATGTCTTTACCATAAGAGACATACACATGGGCTCATAAGAGAAAAGGGGAAGTACAAGATATTATTCCTTCCTTCAAAGAACCTTCAGTGAAGTTGGAAAAATGTTTCACATCCTTGGTAAAAATTTAAACCTACAAGCACATGAAATGACCCAATTGAGTAACCTAATAAAGTTACTATTATAAACTATAATAAACGTTTATAATAGTAATGGAGGTGCCCAAACACTGTCATCTTTTCACATGGTACAATTGAAAAGGGGCCAGGGTGGGGGTATCATGTCAAAAGAGCCTACGAACACAGGTTTTGGAGTCATGAAGACCTGGGCTTCATTCCTATCTCTGCCATTTTGAAGCCATGAAGATAGATTGTGACTTCTGAGTCTTCTGTTAGTTTCCTTTTTTTTTTTTTTTTTAAGATGGAATCTCACTCTATCACCAGGCTGGAGTGCAATGGGCGTGATCTCGGCTCACTGCAACCTCTGCCTCCTGGGTTCAAGTGATTCTCCTCCTCAGCCTCCTGAGTAGCTGGGACTACAGGCAAGCGCCACCACACCTGGCTAATTTTGTATTTTTAGGAAAGATAGGGTTTCACCATGTTGGCCAGGATGGTCTCCATCTCTCGACCTCATGATCCACCTGCCTTGGCCTCCCAAAGTGCTGGGATTACAGCCGTGAGCCACCATGCTCAGCCTGTTAGTTTCCTCTTAACAGGGCTGATGACACCTGTTTAATACATTGCTAGGGATTCAATGGGGTGATGTGCGTAAAACCTCCAGCATCATGTCTAGCACACGTTGAGCTGGTGGGTCAGAGAATGCTTCCAGGGTAAGGTAGGACTTGTAGTAGGTGTTGAAAGTCAGGAAGGGTATGGAGATATGGTGTCCGTGTGGGAATAGCATTGCGGGAGGGAGGAATATCATGAGATAAGATCTTATGCCACCAGCCAGGGTTGTTTTATAGCTCATTTCTGCCTTGTGCTAATGGTCTTCTTCTGTATCCCCAAAACCAAAAAGAGTTTGGCATCATGGGAGGAGCTGAGCACAGGGCAATGAACCTAGGAATGGTGACATTCTGTCTGTAGCCTGCTTAAAAAGTCATCCCAGACCCTTGTGTGAGTTTTCCTGGTTCCTGCTCAACCGATGTTCAGTCACTGGTGTTTTGAGGCCTGTGTAACTTCACCATCATAGGTGGCTGTGGGCTCTCCTGGCCCTGAGATGGAAGAACTGAACTTGATAAGTGGTGACAAAGGCTGTGTACTTGATTTTCTCCATTTGACTCTCTCCAAGAACTCATGGCAGCCTGTGAGCCACCAGGTTTGCAAAACGAACCCCCTTCTTCCTGGGTCATGATGCTGAGGGGAGAGTCAGCTACCACCGCAGTATCCAACCCCTCCCACTGCCACTCCTAACTCTGCACTCTTACAGCATCGTATTGTGACTCTGCTTCTGTTTTCATTACCTATGAGAAGGTAAACTCCCTTCTGAAAGTTGAGACATCTTCCTTGTTGTACCTACCATGGTACTGAATACATAGTATCACCTTTGGAATGTTTATATACTAAATCCTATCATAAAAGCACTAAGGATTCTTGATATTAGAGGCAACCTTCTAGAAAATCATTTCATAAATAGGAATATTATGTTTGGGTGATGACATCCTAATTTACATTATTGGACCACAGGAATAGAGGGAGAATCTAGGACTGAAGACTGTGATCAGAGCCTATGTTTGGATGATCTTACTAAAATCTGAGTTGAATATTTCACTCTCTGGCTGCTTGCTTCCATTTCAAACCTACCACATTTTTGATGGTTGGTTTAAGCATTGCCAGGACAGCCTGTGATCACTGAGATAGCAAGGTCAAGGCTGCAAAAATTCCCAAGAGGTATGATGCAATCTAGCTAGGCAATTAGTGAAAGAAAACCTAGACAAACCAAAGCTGAACTAATATTAAAATGTGAAATCAGTCAGGAGGGATGCTTTGGTTTATGATAGAATTCCATTAAATAATACTGTAGCACTGCATTTAAATATTTGTGGTAGGAACTATAGATTAATAACCTGACACACTTTCACAAATTATAGATGATCAGTAAATATTGCATCAAATGAACTGTAGACTTCTTTAGTGGAGAGGATTGGAAGAAGTAGAGAGATAGAGAAGGATGACAAAAAAGAAAAAGAATAACCACTGATGTTAGCATCTCCCAGACAGTATAGAAAGTATAAATACATGAAGCAAAGATTTAATTTATAAAAGTTCACTTGACCACCCATCTACAGGGAATACATCTATTGTATAATGCAAGATACACAGGGTATAGGATTCAGAGTAATTTGTCTGTAGTACAGCAATTTGCTTTAGGAAATGACGCTATTAAATAATTTTTTTAAAAAATAGTGACTTAATTCGACTAACATTATCAAGTGCCTCTTCTATGCTAGGCCTATACTAGGCACTTTGAGGGCTAAAGAGATAAACCAGATGGGGGCTGTGCCCTCAAGAAACTCCTGGCCAGTGTGGGGATGATTTAAAAACAAATAAACTACCAGGTCTAAAGTGAAAAAAATTAGGAAAACAGAGGTGCCAATAGTAATGAACAAGAGGAATAACAAGAGAAAGACTGACCACCTAATTCTAGGTATGAAACCAGAAAATTTTTTTCCTACAGATAAGCAGGACTTTGTCTAAGACACACAAATTCATAAGAGTGGAACATAGCAAGCTTTTAAATTTTTTATTTATTTATTTTGAGAGGTGTCTCACTCTGTCACTCTGTCACCCAGGCTGGAGTGCAGTGGCGCCATCTCAGCTCACTGCAACTTCCGCCTCCTGGGTTCAAGCAATCCTCCCACCTTAGCCCTGAAAGTAGCTGGGACCACAGGCATGTGCCACCATACCTGGCTAATTTTTTTTTTTTTGGTATTTCTAGGAGAGATGGAGTTTCACCATGTTGCCAGACTGGTCTTGAACTCCTGAGCTCAAGTGATCTGCCTGCCTCGGCCTCCCAAAGTGCTGGGATTACAGGCATGAGCCACCGCGTCTAGTCAGCAAGCTTTAATGGACCTCTCCTGATACAGTGGAGAGAGAAACAGTGGAGGTTCTCTGGGGAGTAAAGGTTCTGTGCTTTCCAGCAGGGAGACAGGAGTGAGTTGAGTTGTCCTAC
Source organism: Theropithecus gelada (assembly GCF_003255815.1). Lineage (NCBI taxonomy): Eukaryota > Metazoa > Chordata > Mammalia > Primates > Cercopithecidae > Theropithecus > Theropithecus gelada. The sequence goes on along the minus strand of NC_037683.1, from coordinate 28,167,249 downwards.
AAGCCTGGGAGCCCCAAGGAAGCAGCTCCTTCCTTTCTGCCAGGGGAGGAACGATGCTTCTGATGAATGAGTCTCGGTCTGTACAACAGTACTAGATGGACCGAGTGTACATCAGTTATCTGTCACCATCCTAGAGAGGTGGCCTTTGGATCTTCTCTTTTATGAGACCAACTGATTATGATCCTAACTCTTGTCAGGATTAATTCCAGGACTGAATTCCACAATGTATACATATGTCACAACATGCTGTATACCACAAATATACACAAATTTTTACTTGTCAATTAAGAATTTTTCAAAAAGATTACAAAAAACGTCATTCCAAGGCTGAGCTGCTCAGGCCCCAAAAATCCATCAATCTTTTAAGAACATGGCATTGACAGCTGAATCCAAACTGCTGTATTAACAGTCAAGTTGCATCAGCTAGTTTTATATTTGTGGCCTTTAGATTTCAACAGACTTAGAAACAATCTGGTAATAAAAGAAAGAAGGTTTTGTTCAAAGTCGTATTTGCTTAAGGAGCTCCAAGCACAGAATTGTGCCAGAGTGTACTTACCATGACTAATGGTTATGACTGGGGTGTATTTTTGCACCAGTACAAGTTTCATCAGTCCTGGGAACACATAAACAAAAATAATATTTTGATGCTGGAAATAAAAGAACTCAGTAAGTTTTGATGAGTGTTTTACAAACATTATCTTCTTTAATCCTCATAATAGCTCAACATGGTATGTATCAATATCCTGTTTTTCAGTGGTATGAACTAAGAAAGGGGAAGTAATCTTACCAAGGTCACATAGCCAATAAATGAGAGAACCCATGCGTGAACCCAAGACTGATTTCAAAGCCCCTACTCTTTTTGATTCCACTACACAGGTCAGGGCTTAATGTTTCTAACATGAAGGGCAGATGGTTGAATAGAAGGAACAGGAATAAATAACCCTGTAGACCCTAAGAGGAATCTGCCTGGTAGTCACTACTGTAGAAACTGCATGCAGATTTCTTTAAAACGTGGTACTGTGGCTCATGCCTGTAATCCCAGCACTTTGGGAGGCAGAGGCTGGTGGATCACAAGGTCAGGAGTTCAAGTCCAGCCTGGACAACATGACAAAACCCCATCTCTACTAAAAATACAAAAATTAGCCGGGCGTGGTGGCAGTCACCTGTAATCCCAGCTACTCGGGAGGCTGAGGCAGGAGAATCACTTGAACCCAGGAGGCAGAGGTTGCAGTGAGCTGAGATCATGCCATTGCACTCCGGCCTAGGTGACAAGAGCAAGACTCCATCACAAAACAAGCAAGCAAACAAAAAATGTGGCACTGAGGGTAGCTACAAGAGTTTGATAAAGTGAAGACAGAGTAATAACTCTTTCCTCGTCAACAAATATTTGATGAATGAATAGGGAGTATTGCTCTCCTAATAATGAATTAGAAGTCTTCATAGCAAAAAATAAGAACTATTCCCTTCCAGTTATGGTGTCAAGTACATGGTCATCAATCACATTATGACTTCCCTACCCAACTTCAATCTGTCAAATAGAGTCATGGAGCACAGTGACTTCTGACTATGCTTCTGCTCAATATAGGGCATTTTATATAGAACCTAAGGGAAAAGTCAGCCAGGTAGTTGAAAAATGACAGGCCCTAGTAACGACTCAGTGTGTGGGTAAGGGGTTTATGGAGTCCATATATGACCAAACGACAGACCATTTATAACCAAGTAACTGGACCGAAACTAGCTGACTGGAAATGGACATAATGACGTTCTCAGTCACACTTTTGATTAATTGAACAATTCATTCATTGAGAAAGTCAATGGGAATATTTAAGTCCTGTTATATAACACCAAGGCATATTCAGTTCAAAGAAGAATAGCAAGAAGCACACGCTTCTTTGATTTATGTGCCAGAGTGGAAGTATTCCTTGGTCCCCTAGCATCCAGGATGATTATCCATTCTGCTGGTACTGGCTCAAAATGTGCTTTAAAATATCTACTCCTTTTACCAATAGAAGATCGCTTGGAGCCACCAACACTCCATCTGTGTCAGCTGGATGCCAGCCCCACATAACAGATGCTGATACAGACTTAGGAATGCAAAGGGTTTATTGGGGAATAACACTTGTGAAAGGAAAAAAGAGAAAGCAGAGTTAGAGAAGGGGAATTGCCAGACAATGATGTAAGTCTGACAAAGCCTCTGTTAGCCCAATGGGCATCTCTGAAGGATGCTCTACAACTATAACCTAGGAAAAACCAGGCCATACAGAGATAGGAGCTGAAGGGGCACGGTGAGAAGTGACCAGAAGACAGGAGTGTGAGCCCTCTGTCAAGCCCGGACAGGGCCACTAGAGGGCTTCTTGGTCTAGTGGTAACACCAGTGCCTGGGGAGGCAACTGTTACTTAGCTGACCTTGGTCTAGCAGTAGCGTCAGTGCCTAAGGAAGGCACCTGTTACTTAGCAGACCGGGAAAGGGAGTCTCCCTTTCCCCGCAGAAGTTAGAGAAGACTCTGCTCCACCACCTCTTGTGGAAGGCCTGACATCAGTCAGGCCTGCCCACAGCCATCCAGAGGCCTAAACATCTCCCTGTGATACTGTGCTTCAGTGGTCATGCTCCTGTTTCACTTTCATGTTCCACTCTGTATACCTGGCTCTGCCTTTTAGATAGCAGTAGCAGAATTAGTGAAAGTACTAAAGCCTTTGATCTTTCTGTGAAGAGCATAGAAGAAATAATGATGGAAGCTGTCCTCTCTCTCTCTGCCTCACCTACCTAAAAGGGAAAGGACCCCCTGTCCAGAGGACACGTGACTCACGTGACCTTATCAATCACTGGAGATGACTCACACTCCTTACCTTGCCCCTTTTGCCTTGTATACAATAAATAGCAGTGTGGTCAGGCATTCGGGGCCACCACCAGTCTCCGCACCTTGGTAGTAGTGGTCCCCTGGGCCCAGCTGTCTTTTCTTCTCTTTGTCTTGTGTCGTTATTTCTATGATCTCTTGTCTCTGCACACGGGGAGAAAAACCCACAGACCCTGTAGGGCTAGTCCCAACAATGCAACCAACTGAAAACCTAAGTAGGAGGATACTTTTGTAACAAATAGCTTAATCTCAGCCAGTCACAGCAGCCAAGCTTGTCAATCACAGGCATCAACTGATCAGACCATGTTGAAATCAGAGAAAGGCAGAGCTGTAACCAATCAAGTTACTTCTGTACCTCACTTCCATTTGCTGTTCATAAATGTTGCCTGTGCATCCTGAGGAGTGGAACCCTCTGAACTTCTGGTTCTGAGGGCTGCCCAACTTATAAACATTTATTTGCTTAGTTAAACTCTGTTAAATTTAATTTGTCTGAAGTTTTTTCTTTTAATAGTCTCCATAGCATATAGAGCTTTATTTTCACACAACAGCAGCCAACTACTTATTGGCTCATGTTATTATCAAAATAAAATTCACAAAGAGTTGAGAAACATAACCCTTAAACAACCATGCTCTATAGGAGCATGTGTCAGATTTAATCGTTTAACTCATGATTTAAGGAACCAGAAGAATGACAGCTTATCCAAAGGAGGCTATGAGAAGCTGATGTAAATCAGCAAAAGAAAAACATTCTGGAATGAAATTGCTAAGTTAGATAGAGAGTGGTTAATGTCCTAAAGACAATAAATGTACAACTTTGTGGTTATCTTCTTGATTGCACAGAAATTATTTACGTACCTACCAAACAAAATGATTTTCACTTTCTCAGATTTTAAAATTACTTTCTAATTTCAGAGTCTGGCTCTTAAAAAATAGTAAATAATAAGTTAAACATGGTCACATTTGCCAGGAGAGCCAGATGAGCCTATGAAGGCTTATTAGATAGTGCTCTAGGCCATGTGCGATGGCTCACCTCTGTAATCCCAGCTACTTGAGAGCGTGAGGCAGGAAAATCGCTTCAACCTGGGAAATGGAGGCTGCAGTGAGCTGAGATCATGCCACTGCACTCCAACCTGGATGACAGAGAGACTGTGTCTCAAAAATAATGGTGCTCTAGTATGTCTTTAAAAGGACACACAATCGTCTTTTTACCTTTTTTCAATTTTTGTATAATTCTTCAAAACACTAGTTTCTATGGTCACGCATACATTGGAAAGGTAACAGTGAAAAGATAATTGAAACCTGGGTTCAAATTCTGACCTCACAATTCGACCTCTGTGATCTTCAGTTTCCTCAGAGTTGTTGCAAAGATAACATGAAAAGGTTTAGAAAGGGCTAGAAAGCAATTGATTCCCAATAAATATTGGTTCCTTCACAGGTTTCCTCTCTTCTTTTGAAGATAGAGACCATATCTGGTACTCCTTGTGTCCCTGAGCTCTGTGTAGTGGGTTTTCAATAAATCAAATCATCTTTTACTGTTTTTTATATATATATGTCTTACCTGCGATTTAGGCAAATTCCTGTCTCTGGCCTTCAATTTACCTATTGATGAAAATTAAAAGATTCAGAGTTTCTTAAGTGAGGACAGCACTAATTCTAGAAGAAGTTTTGGAAATGGGGTAGGGGGAGCATTTTTGATATTTACAGTAACTGGAGAGAATGACATTTGGTATCCTGGATCCAGAGGTGATAAACCCCCTTCAGTGAGCAGGCCAGTCCCCCACAAGGTGGAACTGTTTCATCCAGCACAGTTCATCAGAGAGAGAGAGAGAGAGAGCAGAGCGTGGGAGAGAGAGGGAAAGAGAGAGAGAGAGATACTTTTAAACAGATTTTGTGAGAACTCACTATCACGAGAACAGCAAGGGGGAAGACCAGCCCCATGATCCAATCACCTCCTACCGGGCCTCACCTCCAACACTTGGAATCACAATTCAACATGTGATTTGGGTGGGGACACACAGCCAAATCATATCAGTCAGCTAGTTGCATTCTGAGTTCCTTTCAAACGACTCCTCTTTTCTCCATTCTTTTGCTCAAGGCCTTGCAACCATATCCCCCTCCAGTGGACACTGCCCCTTCAAACAGCTGGTTCACATTCTCTGTTTCTGGCTTCCTCCTGGGTACTTACACATTTTTAAACCACACCTAGTTTCCCTATCAGCTCCCCCTTTTGCCTTGAAAAGGGAAAAGAAAGCAAGTCCTTTAAGCCAAGACACCAAACCATTTTTCTTCTGGGAAAGCAGGCTTCAAAAAACCACGTGATTCTTTTTATTAAAAACTAGCAAGGCAGGAAAACAAAGTAGCCACAAGGTGGCAGAATAGGAGAGATTTTATTTTTCTGCAGGCTAATTGATGAGGAAATGTGTGAAATGGTACTGTCTTAGGAAGTCGCCTGTTGTGATGTATTGATAACGTAGCATATAAAAAATTGAAGGAAAGAGGGAGGCAGGTCAAATGCTGCTGAAAAGTCAAGTAAAATAAGGACCAAAAATATGTCCATCTGATTTGGTATCCTGGAGATAACAGGTGGCCTTAGAAAGACCTGTACCTACGGGGTGCAGAGGCAGCAGCCTCACCAAAATCTCTGCCATTGTCTGTGGTTCTGTCTGTTCCTGCTCATCTACAGATGACAGGGGAAGAATTAATAACTCCATTTTCTATCAGCAGCTTGGGATACAGTTGAAGCTGGTTGAGGGTAGCAAAGAGGAAGACGGACTGATTTGATGCTTGGCTGATGGGACCAGAGGCTGCCAGTGGAGCAAGGTGCAGGATCGCCCCCAACAGGTCAGCCAGAAGCTGAGCTGCATCCCACAGCCACCTAATGCGGGTGGTACTTCCTTTCTTCCTCTGTGTATTGTGAGAAGGTTTCTGTGATTAGGGGTATTAAATGTTGGTTTATTTTTGTTATTTATATATAAATAGAATTTACAATACAAATTACAGGACTGGTACACATTCTGGTCCCTTTTAAAAATGGAAAAGTCTGTCATTTTGACAACTTTGAGAAATGTGGCAATGGCTATTGGCTCTAGTCTTCCTTTCATTGATTTCCATTCACAAGAGGAAACTGTCTTCTACACAACTTCCAGAGCAAACTTCTAAGAGTGGAAATGAGTGAGATCGCTTCACTCCACTGCTCAAAATCTCCAGCGTCTTCCCATCACTCTGGAGATTTGGGGTTCATGGGCTTCCCTGGGGATTCTCAGATGGAGGGAGATCTGAAAATGGGTGTCTTAAATTTGGGGATGCTGAGATTTCAGGCGGTACCTTTGGGAGGAAGGCCTGTGAAGAGGTTGGATGAGGAATCTACTGAAGTTTGGTGAAGATCAATAATTGACAGCATCTGCAGAACTGAAAAATCTGAGGCCTATAGGGGAGTGTGTTGGTAGGAGATAAATGAATGGGACAACTTGTGAGAAGTTAGTAAATTAGAGAACTATAGGTTTTAGTGATTGTGGGGGCCAGAGGCTCAGGTTTGGGGGATATTTTTAGGGATTCAGTGTTGACAGTCTATAGAGGTCAGTGATTTGCTGTTTGTGGATTGGTTGGGATATACAGAATTCAGGGGTTGGAGGAAGTTGTGGGATTCAGTGTTTGGAGGGGCCAGTGGTGGTCAGTGAAGAGATACTTCTGGGAATTAGTGATTGGGGTTGCCTGTGGGTAATGGTGATTAGGATCTGTGGGGTCTATGCTTGGGATATTTCTTTGTTGGTGGAAGCTATGACAATCAGGAATTTACAGGAGGTACTGTGAAGTTAGTGACGTGAGTTATTTGAGAGTCCACTGTGATTTGCTCTTGATTGATGATTGTAGAAGTCAATTATTGGAGAATTGCTGGATATTTTGTGAGTCTATCAGGATCCATTTGGTGATCAGTGGAAATCAGTGGTGAAGCGAAGTCTAGGATTCAGTTGAGAGGCTTCTGTGGATGTTGTGATTTAGGGGTGTAGGAAAGCCTGCAATCAGGGGATTTCTGTGGACTCAGGGATCTATGGTTTCAATGATTTGATATGGGGGAGTGTTAACTGGAAGTATGTGATTTGAGAGTTTTTCAGGCATCAATGAATGGGAGCCAGCATGGCTCAGCGGTGGGGGATCTGTGAAGGGCAGTTTTTAGAGGCTGTATTTTTACTGACCTTTAAAGATAAATTATATATTGTTGAGTGTGGGGTTGGGGGGGAACATGTTTCAGAGACAAGCCCACAAAGATGAGAAAGAATCAACATAAAAACACTGAAAATTCAAAAAGCCAGAGTGTCTCTTCTTCTCCAATGGCCACAACACCTCTCCAGCAAGGGCATAGAACTGGGCTGAGGCTAAGAGGAATGAATTGATGGAAATAGGATAACCTTCTACAAAAATTAACTCAACATGGATCCAATAAGATTTAAAGGTAAAATGCAAAACCATAAAACTCTAGAAGGAAATCTAGGCAATACCATTCAGGACATAGGCATGGGCAAAGATTTCATGATGAAAATGCCAAAAGCAATAGCAACAAAAGCAAAAATTGACAAATGGGATCTAATTAAACTAAAGAGTTTCTGCACAGCAAAAGAAACTATCAACCTACAGAATGGAAGAAAATTTTTTCAATGCATCTATCTGACAAAGGTCTAATATCCAGAGTCTACAAGGAACTTAAACAAATTTACAAGAAAAAGCAAACAAGCCCATTAAAAAGTGGACAAAGGACATGAACAGACACTTCTCAAAAGAAGACATTTATACAGCCAACAAACATATGAAAAAAGCTCAACATCACTGAGCGTTAGAGAAATGCAAATCAAAATTACAGTGAGATACCATCTCATGCCAGCCAGAATGGCAATTATTAAAGAGTCAAAAAACAACAGATGCTGGTGAGGTTGTTCAGAAAAAGCAATGCCTTTACATTGTTGGTGGGAGTGTAAATTAGTTCAACTATTGTGAAAGATGGTGTGGTGATTTCTCAAAGACCTAGAACCAGAAATACCATTTGACCCAACAATCCCATTACTGGGTATATATCCAAAGGAATATAAATCATTCTCTTATAAAGATACATGCACACATATGTTCATTACAGCTATTCACAATAGTAAAGACATGGAATCGACCCAAATGTCCATCAATGATAGACTGGATAAAGAAAATGTGGTACATATACACCATGGAATACTATGCAGCCATAAAGAGGAATGAGATCATGTCCTTTGCAGGGACATGGATGGAGCTGGAAGCCATTATCCTCAGCAAACTAACACAGCAACAGAAAAACCAAACACCACATTCTTTTTGATGACTAGCAGAGAGTAATGGTCATAGCTTTACTTATACTTTCCATTTTTCATGCAAGTCCCTTTTTTGAATGACTCAAACCTGGAACCATACAGAAAGTAATTCTGAGAAGTATAGTTCCCCGTTTAACTAAGTTAGCAGAACAAAAACCACCTATGTGGTCAAGAGGATCACTCTTGGCAGACTTGAGCTGAGACCCAAAGTATGACAATTTGTTAACCATGTGAAGCATGTGGGAAGGTCTTTCAGACAGGGAACAGTGAGTGCAAAAGCTTGGCCTATGTGACAGAAGACAGACCAGGGTGGCTGAGTCACAAGGAGAAAGGGAAAATGGTATGAAATAAATTAAGCTATATAGGGAGAGTGGCTAGATTATGTGGAGCCTTATAAAGTAAGGAGTTTGTGGCCTGGCACAGTGGCTCACACCTGTAATCCCAGCACTCTGGGAGGCCGAGGCGGGCAGATCACGAGGTCAGGAGATCGAGACTATCCTGGCTAACATGGTGAACCCGTCTCTACTAAAAAATACAAAAAATTAGCCGAGCATGGTGGCAGGCCCCTGTAGTCCCAGCTACTCAGGAGGCAGAGGCAGGAGAATGGCATGAGCCCAGGAGGCGGAGCTTGCAGTGAGCCAAGATCGTGCCACTGCACTCCAGCCTGGGAGACAGAGCAAGACTCAGTCTCAAAAAAATAAATAAAATAAGGAGTTTGAGTTTTATTTAAAGTGCAAGTCACTGAAGGGTTTTAAGCAAAGAAGTAACTATCAGATTTGAGTTTTTAGATCACAATGTATGGTATAAGCAAGAATGGATTGTGAATGGGGCAAGGGAAGAAGAACTAGCAAACATCTTTGCATATAAATTTGTGTGTGTGTGTATTTCTGTAATCCAGATTCCTAGAAGCTGAATTTTCTTGTCAAAAGGTAAGCACGTTTTAACTTTAAATATGTATCCAAACTGCTTAAGTATTATCTCCTTGAAGAACCTTCTATGACCCTGCCATCCAGGTTTGCATATTTGTTCTTTACTTTGTGGCACTCTATGTATTTTCTTCCTAGAACTGAAAATAATGTGTAAGATTTTGTTTATTTATTTTTATATTGTCTATCTTTTTGGTGTAGGCATGACCTTGTTTTATTTCCTATTATACTCATGATATAGTAGGCACTAAATGAAGATCTGGGCCAGGTGTGGTGGCTCACACCTGTAATCTCAGCATTTTGGAAGGTTGGGTAGGGAAGATTGCTTGAGGCTAGGAGTTGGAGACCAGCCTGGGCGACATAGTGAGACCCTACCACTATGAAAAATTTAAAAATTAGCCCTGTGTTGTGGTGGGCACCTGTAGTCTCAGCTACTCAGGAGGCTGAAGTGGGAGGACCACTTGAGCCCAGAAGTTGGAAGCTTCAGTGAGCTCCCTCCACTCCATGATGGCACCACTGCACTCAAGCCTGGGTAACAGAGTGAGATGCTGTCTCAAAAAAAATAGATGTTGAATAAATAATTTCTGGTATACTTTGTATATTTATCCCCACCAAAATCTCATGTTAAATTGTAATCCTCAATGTTGGAGGTGAGGTTTGGTGGGAGGTGATTGGATCATGAAGGCAGATCCCTCATGAATGGCTGGGGCTATCCCCTTGATAAGAAGTGAGTTCACACCAGATCTGGTGATTTAAAGAGTGTGGCACCTCCCCCTCACTCTCTCTCTCTTTCTTGCTCCTGTTTTTGCCATATGATGTGCCTGCTCTTGCTTCTCCTTCTGCCATGCATAAAAGCTCCCTGAGGCTTCCCCAGAAGCTGATGCCAGCACTGTTTCCTATACAGCCTGTAGAACCACAAAGCAATTAAACCTCTTTCTTTATAAATTACCCAGTCTCAGGTATTTCTTCATAGCAATGCAAGAATGGTCTAATACAATTTCCCCACTAAAACCTCTGCACAAACTTATACCTTCAGCAACAGCATATAAAAGTCTAGTTTGCAAATTCCTAAACCAAAAGGAATATTACTGTCTTAGGAGGGGGGAAAGTTTAAATGATATTTTATTATTTATATTTTTAAATTAAAGCTATATCTCTACACACTAACCAGAATGACAAAAACACACAAAAACCTCACAACATGAAATATTAGAAGAATTTGGAGCAACCAGAATTGTCATACATTGTTGATGGAATGTAAAATGATACAACCACTGATTTATATACTAGTGAATGAAAAAGCCAAAAACAAGGCACATCACTTAAATTTAGAACATTCAAGAAAAAGAACCAGCTGGGCCTGGTGGCTCATGCCTGTAATCTCAGCTCTGTGGGAGGCTGAGGCAGGAGGATCACCTGAGGTCAGGAGTTCGAGACCAGCCTGGCCAACATGGAGAACTCCGTCCCTGCTGAAAATATAAAAATTACCCGGGTGTAATGGTATGTGCCTGTAGTCCAAGCTACTCAGGAGGCTGAGACAGGAGAATCGCTTGAACCCAGGAAGGGGAGGTTGCAGTGAGCTGAGATTGCACCACTGTACTCCAGCCTGGGCAACTGAGCAAAATTCCCTTTGAAAAAAACAAAACAAAAACAAACAAACAAACAAAAAAGGTCACGTGCTAAATCAGAATGACATTTTTAACAGGAACACTGGAAGCTAGAAAATTATATAGAAATGCCTTCAAATTTCTGAGGAAAATGATTTTTAACCTAGAGTTCTTTTTTATGTTGTTTTTCTTTTTTTAATACCCTACCAACATCTGTATTTAACCTAGAGTTTTATATCCAGCCAAACTATCCATCACGTGTAAGAGTGGAACAGTTTTACAAATGAGAAGCTGAAAATTTTACTTCCATGTATCCTTTCTTGGGAAGTTGCTGGAGGAAGAAATTCATGAAATGAGGGAAGAAACTAAGAAATAGAAAGATCTGGGATCCAAGAAATAGGAGATTATACACAAGAGGGAAGTAAAGGGAACTCCTAGGATAACATGAAAGGAAAGTCCTGGGGCCACGTGCAGTGGCTTATGCCTGTAATTCCAGCACTTTAGGAGGCCAAGGTGGGCGCATTATTTGAGGTCAGGAGTTTGAGACCAGCCTGATCAACATGGTGAAACCTCATCTCTACTAAAAATACAAAAACAAACAAACAAAAAAATAGCTAGGTGTGGTGGGTGCACACCTGTAGTCCCAGCTACTTGGGAGGCTGAGGCAGGAGAATCACTTGAACTTGGGAGGCGGAGGTTGCAGTGAACCAAGGTCGCGCCACTACACTTCAGCCTGAGCGACAGAGGGAGACTCCATCTCAAAAAAAAAAAGGAGAATCCCAAGGTGAAAGTGAGCAAAAACACAAATAGCTGACTGAAGAGGGTGAAGCGCTCCCTCTCCAGCTGAATGTGTCACCTTGTTCAAAAGAAAGAGGTGGAGGAATAAAGAGGAGGGAAAGAAATTACAAGTAAATAAATGAGGATTTTTACTTATATATTAGTTCTACTGCTTTTTTGTTTTATACATCACCATTACCTGCTTTTATCTTTATTATTTTGTTTCTTTTGTTTTTATATTAATGTTTTTACTAGTTTTTTGAGAATTTAATTCATTTCTTAATTTTCTTCCATTTTAATGGAAATGTCCTGGCATCTGAGTGCTGACTCCCGTCAGCCCCCTGTCAGACTAGCAGAGCTCTTGCTGGCCCCAGGTTCTATGCATGCAAAAATGAGAGGCAAAAACTGCCAGGCAAATCAGCAGTTGCAGTAAAAGGCAGGGCTCTGGGAAGCTGGAGTGGAAGGTTGGTGGCTGCTAGGTGGAGCCAGAACACTTGTAAGTGGGGCCATAGTTGGCTTCTGGTGCAACTTGAAGCCTGGTCTAATTATTCACCAAACTAAGATGGTGAGGTCAGCATCCCATTCACTCTTTTCTGTCCCTCTCTCTGCACCCCACTCTCACCAAGCCTTGGCAGCAGGCCAAAGAGGCCAGTTAAGAAATCTCTGTAGGTGCCACAAAGGAAATGAGACCATGAAAAGAAAGCGAAGGGGCCACCATGCCCAACCAAGAGAGAGGAAAGGATAAACCAGACAGGAGAGCAGATGGCACTGCAGAGGGCACAAGGCCCTGGCTCAGCTTTTGGAGAGTGACAGGGTATGTGTGTATGTGGGGGGTGTGTGTGTGTGTATGTGTATTCATTCTCCTGATCCACTCTGCCCATCTTATTTCAGCAAGATAGGCTTCAAGCTCTGAAATTCTTTTCTTCAGTCTATTTGGTTATTGATACTTGTGGCTTCATTGTGAGGTTCTTGTGTTGTGTTTTACCGATCCATTGGGTCACTTATGTTCCTCTCTAAACTGGTTTTTCTCGTTAACAATCTCTGTAATGTTTTATCACAGTTCTTAGCTTCTTTCCATTGGGTTAGAACATGCTCCTTTAGCTCAGCAATGTTTGTTATTACCCACATTCTGAAGCCTACTTCTGTCAATTCATCCATCTCAGCCTCTGCCCAGTTCTGTGTCCTTGCTGGAGAGGCGTTGCAATCATTCGGAGGAGAAGAGGCACTCTGGCTTTTTGAGTTTTCAGGTTTTTTTGATTCTTTCTCATTTCATGAGTTTATCTAGCTTTGATCTTTGAGGCTGCAGACCTTTGGATAAGTTTTTTGTGGAACTTTTTTGTTGATGCTGTTGTTGCTGTTTGTTTTTCTTCTAACAGTCAGGCTCTTCCATAGGGCTGCTGCAGTTTGCTGGGGGTCCCTCCCATACTTGGAGGTGTCACCAGTGGAGGCTGGAAAACAGCAAAGATTGCTGCCTGCTCCTTCCTCTGGGATTTCTGTCTCAGATGGGCACCAACCTAAGACCAGGAGGAATGCTCCTGTATACAGTGTCTGGTGACCTCTGTTGGGGAGATCCCCCCAGTCAGGAGGCTTGGGATCCAGAACCCACCTAAAAAATCACTCTAGCTGCCCCTTCGCAGAGGGGGTGTACTGTGCTGGGTGGAATCCCACTCGTCCAGACTGCCTGGATTCCTCAGAGCCAGCAGGGGGAAAAGACTAAGTCTGTTGATCCATAGAGATGACAACCACCCCACCCCGCAGGGGCTCAGTCTCAGAGAAATCAGAGTTCTGTTTCTAAACCCCTGGCAGGAATTGCTGAAATTCCTGCAGGGAGGCCCCACCCAGTGAGGAGGATTGATCAGGGTCTGGCCTAAAGAGACAGTCTGGTCATAACCTGTTAGAGCTGCTATGCTGTGCTGTGGGGAATTTCTCCTGGGTCCAAACCGCCCAGTCTCCCCAGCACTGGCAGGGGAAAAATGGCAGACTGGAGCTGCAGTGATGGCTGCCACTCCTCCCACTAGGAGCTCAGTCATCTTAGGCAGCAGGAAGCCACAGTGATGGTGGCCACTCCTTCCCCTGGGAACTCAGCAGCCTTAGGCAGTCTCCAGCCTAGTGGCTATGAGAATCTGCACAGCTCCATGGTAGGCTCTCTTCAGCCTCATGGCTACACACCAAGGCCCTTGTGGTGTGGGCTCATGAAGGGGATCTCCTGATCTGTGGGTTGCACAGATCCATGGAAAAAGTGGTTTCCTGGGCAGGGTAGCACACTCACTCACTGCCTCCCTTGGCTGCAGGTGGGAGCTCCCTTTACCTTGCGTGGCTTCCAGGTGGACTGTTGCACCACCCTGCTTTTCCTCACTCTCCGTGAGTCATGCCAATTGCCTAGTCAGTCCCAATAGGAGAACCTGGATACCTCAGTCACCAGTGCAGGATTCACTCACTGTTTTCATTCTTCTCAGTGGGAGCCTCTGTCTGCAGCTGTTTCTTGTGAATTGTATCTTAATATAGATATTATTTTTTAAAATTCCATTTATATTGATTCTATTAAATTTGCAAATCAAAGTTAAATGAAATACAAACTGTCATTTTTACATTATTTTTCCCAATCAGTTATTTTCATTTATTATTCTATATTTTTTAGAAAAGGTTTATTCTATAAACACATCTCAGATTTTTTAAATTCCTCGTATTTTTAGCTTGTCAAAATTGTAAATGTCACTTCTTTCTACTACCTTTTCTATTTCTCCTACTTCTTTTATTAGTATACTGTTTTATACATATATCATTTTAGTAGCTCTACTAATTGGATTTTCTAATACTGAATGTATTTCAAATCCTAACAGTTTTTCTCTTCCTTTAAATTATTGCTATCTTATTTTTTTCTCTAATTGGATTACCTGGAATCTTTAGCATAATATTGACTAATAATGGTGGCATCAAACATCATTTATCTCATTGCTGTCTCTGGTAAGAGTGCTTTGGGTTATTCATGGTTTTTCTTGTAGGTTTCTAGTGAATAGCCCATGATGGTTAATTTTATGTGTCAACTTGACAGTCCAAATATGTGGTGCTCAGGTATTTGAATAAACATTTCTTCTAGGTGTCTTTGAACGTATTTCAAAGAAGAGGTTAACATTTGAACCAGTAGACTAACTAAAGCAGATTTCCCTATTCAATGTGGCTGTAGACCTCATCCAATCATTGTAGGCCCAAATAGAATAAAAGGCTTAGTAAGACTTCTCTCCCTGCCTGTCTTCAAGCTGGGACACTGGTTTTCTGCCTGCCTGCAGACTCAGACCGGAACTTATACCTTCAGTTTTCCTGGCCTTCAGAAGACTCAGGCCTTCAAACTCAGCCTAGAACTTTACCATCGGCTCTCCTGAGTCTCCAGCTTGCTGACTGCAGATCTTGGGCTTCTTATCATCCATTAACGTCCATGCACATCTCCTTCCTTCCTTCCTTTTTCTCTCCTCCTTCCTTCTTTCCCTCTCTCTCCTTTCCTTCCTTCCTTTTCTCTCTCTCTCTCCTCCCGTCTTTCCTTTCTCTCTCTCTCCATTCCTTCTCTTCCTTCTCTCTTCTGTCTCTGGAGAACACACACTAATAAATGTTCATTATCAATATAAGGAATTTTCTTTCTAATTTTTAAAAAAAGTCACCAGTGTATATAGAATTTTATTAAATGATTTTTTACAGCATGTATTAAGATAGGTTTTTATTAATGTAGATTTCTATTTTTGAAATAGTCTAGAAGTTCTAAAATAAACCTTAGTACTGACTTTATGAAACTGCTAGATTTCTTAACGATTGACTTCGAGTATTTAAGTTTCTTTCCATATATATTTATAATCATTTTCTTACTCTTGGATTTTTTTGTCCTTTTCCCATCATTCCTACTTGCTAGAAGTTTGTCTACTGCCTTATGAAATCTACCTTTTGTAACTATTTCATTGATGTGTGCTTTTATCTTTATTAAAGCATTTATTTTATTTTATTTGGGTTTATACTATTCTTTTTCCTTTCTGAATTCAATGCATAATTTTGTTCTAGCTTTATTGTCTTCTAATAATCACATATTTTTTTCTGTACAGATTTATTCTTTAACTCCAAAATTACTTAGAAACTTATTTTAAATTTCTAAATCATGTTGGGGTGCTACTTTTAGTTGTTTTCATTTCTATTTTTACTGCAATGTACTGAAAAAATAATTAGGGAGTGTCTGAATATTTCCCTCTGAGAATTTGTTGCAATTTTCTTTGTAACTATATATATATTCCATTAAAACTATTACATAAATCTTAGAAAATAATGCATAGTATCTTTGTTGGAGAAAACATTATTTGTCTATGGCTATTAATGAAATCTGTCAATTTTATTTTCAAACGCTCTACAAAAGTGTTTCTTGAACACTGAAATATAACATAGGACTTAATAAAAAGGGATTATGTATACAGTGAACAATTTTCATTATCCTACTAAGATTTCTGTGTACTTCAAAAGGCTTTTTTTATAAGCAAATATATACATTTTAATAAATTATCTCTGAAAATAACTTTCTAAATATGTCTTTAAAAAAACAAACCTTAGTTTTGGATGAACACTTCCATTATAACTTTCTCTTTCAATAACACATTTTTTAGATTATAAAGAATAGTCTTTCTTCTCAGTACAAGTAGCATAGTAAGTAAATGAGTGTTTTGCCTGAAGATTTTCCTCACATAACAATCTTACAGTTTCCTATACTGTGAGTGCTCAGGTGTAAACAATAACCTACAACTCACTGCAGGCTTTCCCACACCCATTACTCAGCTAAGGTTTCCTTTCCGAAATGAGTTCTCTGATGTCGAATTAAGGAGGTACTATGACAAAAGACATCACCACACTTATTACATTGATAAGGTCTCTCCCTTGTATGTATTCGCTTATGTTTAGTCAGAGCTGAGCTTAAGCTGAAGGATTTCCCACATTCATTACATTGGTAGGGTTTCTCTCCTGTATGCATCCTCTGATGTCGAATTAGTGAGGTTCTATAGCAAAACGGTTTCTGACATTCATTACATTGATAGGGTTTCATGCCAGAATGAATTTTTATATGTTCAGTAAGGTGTGTCCTTCGACTGAAGGTTTTTCTACATTCTTTACAAACATAGGGCTTCTCTCCAGTATGAGTTCTCTGGTGTTCAGTAAGATGTGCACTCCGATTGAAGGCCTTTCCACATGCATTACACTCATAGGGTTTTTCTCCAGTATGAATTCTTTGATGTTGAATGAAGGCTGGGGTGTGGCTGAAAGCTTTCCCACATTCATTACATTCATATGGTTTCTCTCCTGTGTGGATTCTCTGATGTCGGATTAGTGATGTACTGTGGCAAAAAACCTTCCGACATTCCTTACACTGGTAGGATTTTTCCTCAGAATGAATTCCCTGATGTTCAATTAGGTGTGTGCTGCGGCTGAAGGTTTTTCCACATTCAGTACATTCATATGGTTTCTTTCCAGTATGAATTCTATGATGTTGAGTAAGGGCAGAGATATGGCTGAAAGCTTTCCCACATTCATTACAAGGATAGGGTTTTTCTCCAGTATGGATTCTCTCATGATTTCTAAGGGATGACCTATGACTAAAGGCTTTTTCACATTCATTACACTCATAAGGTTTCTCCCCAGTATGGACTCTTTGATGCTGAATAAGATTAGTGCTCTGACTAAAAGCTTTCCCACATTCATTGCATTCATAAGGTTTCTCTCCAGTATGTATTCTTTGATGTTGAATAAGATTAGTGTTCCGGGTAAAGGACTTATCACATATTTTACATTCATAAGGTTTCTCTCCAATATGTGTTTTCTGATGCTGGGTCAGGGATGCAACACAAGTGTAGCCTTTCCCACATTCAGTACAGAGGTATGGGTTCGCTCTCATATAAATTTTCTCAGATTCCATCAGTACTGAACTATGGCTTTATATTTATTTATTTTTTCATTTTTGTGGGTATGTAATAGGTGTTGGCTTTTCATTTATTTCCAGAATAAGTAAATAAGTAAAGTTTGAGATACAAATGCATCCTTTCTTATATCTAATAAATTATTTTCATTCATGAGTTGCCTTTTGAAAAAATCCACTACAGCAGAATTATGCTTCAGGTTCCCACCATTGATGTCATAGTTACAGTAGTCCTGCCTTATCCACAGTTCCACTTTCCATGGTTTCAGTTCTCCACGGGCAATTGTGGTCAAAAATATTATATGGAAAATTCCAGAAATAAACAATTCGTCACTTTTAAATGGTGTGGTTTTCTGAGTACTGTGATGAAATCTTGTGTGATCTGCTCTGTCCTGCCTGAGCTGTGAATCATTTCTTTGTCCAGTGTATCTGCACTGTATATACTACCCACCCATTCGTCATTCAGTAGCTCATACCAAGAACCTGGTTAGGGTTTGGTACATCAGTGATTTCAGGCATTCTCTGGGGGTCTTGGAATGTATACTGCATGAATAACTGGGGACTACTGCATGAGGTCTTTTTCTTATAAAAACTCTCAGTTGTTTAAAAAGCTTTGGTCTTTGATTCATGTTTCCTCAAAGTTGTTATATTCATGATCTTCCTTTTGACTTGCTTTTTCCTGTAATCTGGTTATACTGGTGTTTCTCAAACTGGTTATCAAATTCGAGTTCTTCTAACGTGAAGTATTAGGAACCATCATTTGAAAAAAAAATTCTAACGTCATATGATGACATTGTTTTGTTTTTCAGAAATTCTCGGCTTTGGAGTGGATGCTCTAACTTTGGATACGGTATCCAGGATTAAGTAGAAGCTATTATCTCTTTCCTCTGAAATACAAAGGCAGAAAACAAGGCTCACTCATCAGTTACAGAAAATAAAAATAAAATAGTGCTATGATAAAATGTAAAATTTTTCAATATAAGTACTGATTAATAGGGAAGTTTAAAGGTGAAATGGATCGATATATATGTCTGAAAAACACTGTTGCTCTACTCACAACAACTCTGACAAATTGTATAGCCACAGCCTTTTCCTCTCTATAACTCATACTTAACACAGAACACTTCTATGTGCAAATGTGTGGAATTTTTTCCATTCTGACCAGTTCTCCAACTCTCTGGACACCAACTCTAGATATCCTACAATTTACTCTAATTCCAACACTATCTACCTGGAGTAAGCATCATATCCCTCGAGTTAAAGGGCTCAGTCCCACAAGACTGCCTCCACTTCAGATGACAATCACAAGCTGGTCCTCCCATACTTCTGACCGACTGGCTACAAGTTGAGGGTTCCTATAACCCCTCCTCCTCTGGTTCAATAATTTGCTAGAATGGCTCACAGAACTCAGGAAAACACTTTACTTACATTTACCAGTTTATTATAAAGGATACAGTTCAGAAAAAGCCATTCAGGAAGAGATGCACAGTGCAAGGTGGGCAGAAGGGAAAGGGGTATAGAGCTTCTGCATCATCTCTGGGCATGCTACACTTCCAGCACCTTGATGTGTTGACCAATCTAGAAGCTCATCAAATATCACTGTTTAAGAGTTTGTATACAGCTTAATCTCCATCCCCACATCTTTCTTCCCAGAGGTTGGTGGGTGGAATTGAAAGTTCTAACCCTCTAGTTGCTTGGTCTTTTTAGTGATCAGACCCACTATTGAGGCTATCTAGGGGCCCTACCCTATTTTACCTCATCAACATAAACTCATCATAATACACCTTTTCTTAAAAAAAGGTGTACTATGAACAACAAAATATATTCCTATCACTTAGGAAATTTGGAGGGCTTTCAAAGCTCTGTGACAAGAATTGGAAACAAAGACCAGATGTATTTCGTATGCTATCGCAATAGGTGTGATCAAAGAAATGGAAGCATTGAGACAAAGTGCATAATAAAATCAAAGGTAAAGATTCAGTAAAATAAATGTTGTGAATAAAAGACAATGGAACTAATTCAAATGTATGTATGTTTTTGGAAACCAGAGGAAAAAATCCAGAAAAGTGAAATGGGATCAGATAATAAAAAACTCTCACACTTTAAACAGAGAAATTCAATGTCATCTAGCAGGAGACAGGAAAACTGAAGTTTTCTGTCAGAACATTAACAGGATAAATATATCTTAGATGTGATGTTTTAGATTAAAAGCTTGTTAATTCTATCTAAAATGAATAAAAGAACAATGGTGAAACTTAGCAAGAAGGCATAATATGAATAATATGATTCTGGATTGGGATAATACTAGTAAGAATTTGGTGTAAGTGTAGATAATACATAAAAAAGAAGAAAGAAAAAATGCTGAAATAGATTATAGGGAATTTTTACAAAACAAGATTCATAAAGATACAATGGTTTCTAGCCAAGAAGGCTGGAAGAATAGTGGTACTAATGATAGAAAAAGAAGGAAAGAGAGGCAACCTAGGGAAAGCTGGTGATTTTACTTTCACCATATTGAGGTTAAAGTGATTGAAAGTGAAGTACGACATTCTAACGGAGATAAACTTTAAGCAGGGGAATATATGGGGATAGAATGTAAGTGAAACACTTAAGTTGAAAAAATATATATAAGAAAGTTAACATAGAAGGACTATTTGAGGATGTCAGAATGCACTAACTTTTTGAGATAAAAAATAAACAAGTAGAAAATAAACCATAAAGGCACATGCGTTTATGTTAGGGAGCAAGTGAAGTTAACAAAAAAGCATTTGGAAAAAGATTAGAATGGAAAAGAATCTGGTGATGTCACACAAGGTAAAACAAAATATCAAACACGGCAGAAAGTCTGAACACAGGACTAAGAATAGGTTGCTATCAAGAAAGAATTCAAGAATCTCCTCAAAATAATTTTAGCAGAAGACAAGAATCTAACTCCAAAGATTAAAAGAGAACAGGAATTGAGGATATTAGCTACAAGTTTGAAACATTTGGTAATGACAGAATAATTTTGAAAGGCAGATAAAAAATTTTTAGGCAACATATTATTTTAAAAGCAAGAAAACCTTTTTAATGTCTGAAAGTAGAAGGAAAGGAGCTGGTGAAGTGGAGAGACTGAATCATGAAACAGTCATTAAATCAGACCCTAAAATAAGTAAAAAATAATGGAATCTGAAGTACAGAATGGAAAGACTAACAACGGAAGAGGGCCAATCTTCCTCCGAGATCAAGAGATATGTGAGAAGATAGATAAAGTTATATAGAAATGAAGTTGCTGTTGCTTCTACTAGATGAATGCAGGTTTTTAAAATACAGATGAGGGGCTCTGCACAGAGGACCCTAACCAACATTTCAAAAGCTATCTCCTAGTACCACTATTGTTACTAGCACCACCATAATGGATAAATGGACTCTTATTTACAAGGATTCCTGTCTTCTTGGTTGTTTTCGTTATCTGATTCTTTCCTGGCTGTTATTTTGTGACATTTCTCCATTTTTCCTTTGTTATCTATTTATATGGTTCTTCTTAGTTGGAAGATAACATCCATGGATCCTAGAATTATGTCCTAAGTAGTATTCAGGAATTCTGCGATAGAGAAATGTTGATACTTCTAAGATAACAAAGTAAGACTATCTATTTATAAAGTTTTAAAGAAAAGGACTATCATCTGTTCAGTACAGAAATATCTTGTCTCTGGTCCCTAAACTCAAAGCTCAGTCTCAGCTGAACACCTGTAAATCTCACGATCCTACATATTTTGGGATTGGAGAAACTGTACTCACCCAATGAGATGAAGCTGTAACAGTTTTTGAAGATCACATCCATGTGCCATGTCTCTGACATCTTCCAATGCCACTGGTTCCTAAAACATCAAACAAGTACCTGCTTATTAAGGGATCAGTCCTGCAGACATTTACAAAAGAAAGAGTAAAGCTAACAATTAAAAATGACAAAGTGGAGGACTATTAAGTTGTTCAAAAAGGGTTCAGAATTCTAGGCTCAAGAGTGGCCAAAAGTTTATTATTTGGTGTCTACTACTTACCTGTTGAGGATATACAGAAGCAATACTGAAGTTTCCCTATAAGACACCTAAAATTTAAAAAAAAAAAAAGTGTAATTATATGTATATATACATATAAAATATAGGTAAACTATAAACTCAACTTAAGAAATAACAGAAAATATGGAAATATCGTAAGTGGGTAGTGCAACAAGGTACTTGTTATAACCCTATTAATGGCAACGATACACATAAAAGAAAAATTGATTATTCAAGTAAAGCAATTATAAGAGGGTATAGAAAAATGAGAAGCTAAAGAGAGAGAAACAGATATAGATGTAGATGTAGATATACTATTGGTTCTGTTTTTCTGGAGAACACCAACTAACACATCAACATAAAATAATAAATCCACTTTCTGTTTAACTCATCTGTCCTCTGCAAGCTTGTGTGGTGTGAATCCATGTATATACTGATTTCAAGCTTCTGGGACTGCAAATATAAGAAGGATAAGTTCCCAGATGATGAGGAATTCACCAAGATAAATGCCATAATATGAGATTCCTTGGATGTCAACCAGGCAACCAACTTCCCCAGAAAACTTTGTTATCACTGTCTGCCGTTTTTTAAATAATCACAATAGAATCTCCCTTGTGTTACACTCTATGGTTGACAGAAAAGGAATAATAGAAACAGAACTTGCTACTAAAAGATATGTACTCTATTTGCAAAGAAAAGTCTTATAGAAACTTAGCAGGAAAATGAGAGAGCATAAAAACAAAACAAGCAGAAGAAAGTGTTAAACAAATGGTGAAATGACACTGGGGAAGTACAGCCTCTTTTCACCTCACCTTGGGGAACTACACTCTTACCATTCTGGCCTAAGCTAGAGGCTGAGAATCCAAGCTTGACCTCTTGCAGAAGGTCACTCAAGAGCAGAGAAATTAACATAGATTTTGGCATTGGTAAGTGACTAGAGTAACAAAACTGGGAACTGAAGGGGTTCCAAACACATGACCAGACTCTTCCCAAGGAATTGGCTGAATTCTGAAGCTGGGTCAGGAGTTTGAAGAGCTAAGCTGAAAACCTGTGAATGGCAGAGGCAAATCTTCCATAGTTTTTCAAGGTAAAGGAGACAAAGACTTGCCACATTCTCAACTGAATGCCCAGGAGAGCCACCCATAGGAAAAGAAGCAGTGGAGAGGCAGAATAAGTCTTATCCAAACTGCAGCCCAGCCCCAACTCAGCTGGGCTAAGTGAATATATCTTCTTAGAAAAAAGAGGACCCTTCCTGGTGAAAGATGCCATCAAGTTGAACCTCTATGATGCATTCATACATGATGACAATATATTATGTATGTTATACATGTATCATATGTGTTCAAACAAGATAGTCACAAAAGATAAACATGTGGTGCTGTATTTCCATATATCGTTCAAAACTTACTAGACATACAGAGTCAATACTACAGGACAGATAAGAGGAAACAAAATAGAAGAATAGATAAAATAGAGAAAAGACTGGAAGATTTCAATACCAATTTGGAATCAACCAAAAGGAATCAAATTAGTATTCTAGAACAGAACGCTTGAAATTAAGAACTCAGAGGATGGGTTTAACAACAGACTAAGCCTAAGGGAAACACAGATCAACAAAAATACACAAAATGAAGTACAGAGAGCTAAAAGAAAAGAATAATGGTAATTTAAAAAGCTAAGAAAACATTGATGCTGATAGAAGCCTAAGGAGAAAATATAACTAAATGTAACATGGTATCTCGAATGAGAACAGAGAGTAGAAAAATGACATTACATAAATACTAAAAAAATTTTAATGAAATACTACAGTTAATAATAATGTACCAACCTTGGCTAACTAATTGTGACGAATGTACCAAACTAATATAAGATGTTGACAGTAGGGAAAACTGGCTATGGGGATGTGGGAACTCTCTGTAATATATCTGTAAATTTTATGCAAATCTTAAACTATGCTAAAAGAAAAAGTTTATTAATAAAAGCAAGAGATACCTTATTTTTAAGTTAATCTCCTATTTATTTCAACTATTTTCTTATAGCTTATGTTTTTCTTTTAATCATCATTTAGCCATGTACTATATTCTAAATGAATCCCCCAAAACCCACATGTTGAAACTTAATTGCCAATGTGATAATATGAGGAGGTGGAGGCCTTTGGGAGGTAATTAAGTCATGAGTGTACAGCCCTCATAGAAGGGATTAAGGACCTTATAAAAAGGCTTGAGGGAGTGGGTTTGTACCCTTCCATGTTTTCTGCCATGTAAAGATACAGTGTTCTCTGCAACAAGGCACCATCCTGGAAGCAGAGACGGAGCCTTCACTAAACAACAAACCTGCTGGCACAATGATCTTGGACTTCAAGCCTCCAGAACCGTGAGAAATAAATTTCTGTTCTTTATAAATTGCCCTGTCTCAGGTATTTTGCTATAGCAGCACAAACTAAGACACCTTGTGATACGATTTGGCTGTGTCCCCACCCAAATCTCACCTGGAATTGTAATAATCCCTATAGGTCAAGGATGGGGCCAGGTAGAGATAACTGAATCATGGGCCCAGTTTCCTGGGGACAGTTTCCCCATACTGTTCTCATGGTAGTGAATAAGTCTCAAGAGATCTGATGGTTTTATAAATGGGAGTTCCTCTGCCTGCATAAGCTCGTGCCCACCATCATGTAAGAAGTCCCTTTGCTCTTCCTTCGTCTTCTGCTATGATTATGAGGCCTCCCCAGCCATACTAAACTGTGAGTCCATTAAACCTCTTTCCTTTATAAATTACCCAGTCTTGGCTATGTTTTCATTAGCAGATGAGAATGGACTAATACACCTTGTTTTATGTTTTACTTCCTGATGATGCAGTTTATGTAGTCCTTTTCATATATCAGACATTCAATAAAGCTTATCTCTTAAAAACGAGCATGGGGCTTATGAGACTTACTTAAGAGGTCTAACACACACATAAGTGGAGTCTTAAAAAAAAGAATGGAAATGATGCTATATTTAAGGGAATAGGGATAGATTTTTCCCAACCAATGACTCAGATTCCACTGCCCTCAAACCATAAGCAAGCTAAATGAAAAGAAAGCTACACCCACGAATAGAATAGTCAAACTCCTGAAAATCAGAGAAAAGGAGAACAATCTTAAAAGCAATTTAACAAAAGGGCAGGGTAACTTCAAAGCAGAAACAATAAGACTGCTGACTCCTCAGCAGTTCAAGAAAATCAACTGAAAAGCCATGTTTCTGGATGAGAAGACTTAACATTTTAAAGATGTCAATTCTCCCCTGTTGTGGGTAGAATTGTGTCCCTCCAAAAAAGGTATGTTGTAATCCTAACCTCAGTACCTCAGAATGTGACCTTATTTAGAAACAGGATCACTGCAGATGTAATTGGTTAAGGTGAGTTCACACTGGAATGGGGTGGGCTCCTAATCCAGTATGGCTGGTGCTCTTTTAAGAAGATGGTCATGGGAAGACCCACAGACATATAGAGAAAGTCATGTGATGAAAGGGCAGAGAACAGAGTTACACAGCTGCAAGCTAAGGAATACCAAAGATTTCCAGCAAACCACCTGAAGCTAGGAAGAGGCAAAGAATGATTTCCCTACAGGTTTCAGAGGCAGGATGACCTTGCCGACAGCTTGATTTTGGAATTCTAGCCTCAGAACTGTGAGATAATAAATTTATGTTGTTTTAAGTTACCCAATTTGTGGTACTTTGCTAGGGCACTGCTAGGCTACTAATGCATACCCCAACTTAACTGACTAAACTTTAGCTAAGAACTAAATGTTTGTGTCCTCTCAAAATTCATATGTTGAAAGTTTAACCCCTAAGGTGATGGTATTAGGTGAGGCCTTTGGGAGGTAATTAGGTCATGAGGATGGAGGACTCACCAATGAGATTAGTGCCCTTATAAGGTGAAACATGTGAGAAATGATCTTTCTCTCTGCCATGTGAGAAAACAATAAGATGGCCATCTATAAACCAGGAAGAGGGCCTTCAACAAGAACCTGACCATGAAGGCACTCTGATTTTTAATTTCCAGACTCCAGAACTATGAGAAAGAAATGTTTGTTGTTTAAGCCATGCAGTCTATAGTATTCTTTTACAGTAGCCCAAACTGTCTAAAACACCTATATAATACATACTTTTCAAAAAGAAAAAAGATGAGGATTGAGGGTGGGGGACTTGCCCATACTAGACATCCAAACATATTCTATAGTTACATTAATTTTAAAACAGGGTGGTAGTGGCACAGAGATAGATTGAAAGAATAATAAAATGAAACTGAGTCTAAAAATAGGCCCTTTATTTTGCAGGGATTTAATATATGTTAAAGGTAGCATTTCAAATTATTTGAGGAAGGATAAAAATTTAATAAATAATCTTAGGGCAACTGGTTTATCCACTTAGGGAAAAAATAAATTTAAAGCCGCTGCTTTATAAAAAATAATTATAGATGAATTAAAGACTTAAACATAAAACTAGAACTATAAAAGAACCAGGAAAACCACTAGAAGAATATTTTTATAATCTTGCAATGGGGAAATCCTTAATAAAATATAAAATCTAGAGGTTATATAGAGAAAGACTCACAGATTTGACTATACAAACATAGAAGGCAATCAACTAAATTAAAAGACAAAAGACATACTGGGAGTAAATATTTGCAACTAATAAAGCAAAAAGGACAATTTTCTGTATTATACAGAGTTTGTACAAATCAAATAGGAAAAATGTATAATGCAATACAAATCTGGCAAAAGATATGAACATATGAACAGGAAATTCACAAAAGAAATACAAATGATCAATATACAAAAAGATTTTCAAGCTCACTTCTAATCACAGAAATACAAATTAAGATACTAATTTTCATTCATCAGATTGGCAAAAATGTTAAAAACAGGCAATATTCAGTACTGTTTTAAGTACTGGGGAAATGGCTGCTCTTATATACTCTTAGTGGAAAAGGTTTATTTGTATTTATTTTACAAAGTCACATTATAATCACACCAGGTTCATAAGAAATTACCTTTGAGTCATACACATTGTTAATAATAGCTACATTACCTGCAAAAATGAACTCACAGCACCTTGTACTTTTCCTCTCGTTACATCATTACATTCATTGTACCTCAGTGTTCTACTTCCAATGTCTGTATTCCTTCCTAGGAAAGTGGGAGGGAGTGGCGCATAGAGTAACACGAAGTAACAGGAAGAAATATTTATGAAAAGGAAGAAAATTCTATGGATTTATTAATAGTTTTA
This sequence comes from Theropithecus gelada, assembly GCF_003255815.1. NCBI lineage: Eukaryota > Metazoa > Chordata > Mammalia > Primates > Cercopithecidae > Theropithecus > Theropithecus gelada. The sequence goes on along the minus strand of NC_037683.1, from coordinate 28,140,515 downwards.
ACCCATGGAATTATAGTTGAACTCTTTTAACAGAAGTCCCTTTCAACTCAAGAATGATAGAAGCATTATGTATTTGCAGATTTCTCTCACAGCAAATTAGTGTTGATGGATATTAGATCATTTATGATTTTAAAATCCAGCATTTTATTTGAATTTTTCTATTTTTCTGAAAAATTATGTCTGTTGGGGTCCGCGTGTTTCCTAAACAAAGGAATGAACACACAAGACAACACAAGACAAGACAAACATGGCGGCCGCCCCAATGGCGCGCTCCGCTTTATTTTATACAGTCGTTTGTGGAATGTTGCCAAGTCACAAGACACATTGTTGTTTTTCTGACCTTTCCCTGACTTTCTGGATTTTCAAGATGTTTACATATAAACAGGCCCCCAACGCCCTGCTTCGTTTGCAAGAGCAAGACTTATTGGGAACGCCCTGCTTCGTTTGCAAGAGCAGGACTTGTCGGGAACGCCCTGCTTCGTTTGCGAGAGCAGGACTTATGGGGAACACCCTGTTTGTGAGCACGTAGTCCTCTACAATGTCTATATATCTAAATAAGCAAAATATATATAAATGACAAAACTATCAGGAATTTTGCCCAATGATTGTCCCAGGCACTGTCCTGGGAAAGTGAGAGAAAGTGGGATCTAGTGCACTAGTAGAGGAGTTGGCCATAAATTAGAGTCCAGGCCATTTCTCCATAGTAACAGGAGGGAGGACAGGCTCCCTCCTGTTACTTTGGAGTATAATGGGAATACTTCCTGGAAGATTAGGGGATGTAGTGGTGAGAGCATTTGGAAGTTCTCTGCTAGTTCTCTTAGTAAAATAGGAAGCATGAGAGTGGAGATGGGGAGAGGAATTGGAAGTTTGGGGTAGATGAAGTGTTGGTTGGCTTAAAAAGTCAGATAATGAAGGAAATAGAAAAATCCATCTTTCACCTGGATGATTGCTTTAGCTTCCTAGCCAGTATCCATGTCTGACCTTGGTACCCTATACTCTATTCTCAACAGAGCATCCAAAATGGTTCCTTTAAACTAAGTCAAGTTATGTCACTTCTCTATTCAAAATCCTCCTATGAAAATTGGTAAATTATATGTAAATCTCAATAGAGCTGAATAAACAATAACACCAACCACCATCACCTCCTACATTTTCTCTTCTTATTCAACACAAAAGCCAAACTGGCTGTGGCCTATACTAGCCTGTGTGCTGTGTGGTCTACATGCCTTACCTCTCTCATCTCAACTCCTGTTGTGCTGTTCTCACTCACCCATCTCAGGACACATGGCCTTCCTGATGTTCCCACAAAGGTTAAGCATATCCGCACCTTAAGGCTTTGCATTTGCTGTTGCTTCTGCTGAGGAACTTAATCCTCCTCCTCCCCTCTTCCCAAATATCTGCAACGCTCATATTCTTTTTTTTTTTTTTTTTTTTTGGAGATGGAGTCTTGCTCTATAGCCCAGGCTGGAAGGCAGTGGCACGATCTCAGCTCAATGCAACCTCCACCTCCCAGGTTCAAGCGATTCTCCTGCCTCAGTCTCCCGAGTAGCTAGGACTACAGGCATTTGCCATAACGCCCAGATAATTTTTGTATTTTTAGTAGAGACAGAGTTTCACCATGTTGGCCAGGATGGTCTCAATCTCTTGACCTCATGATCTGCCTGCCTCGGCCTCCCGAAGTGCTGGGATTACAGGCATGAGCCATCGTGCGCAGCCCATATTCTCATTTTCTGTAAGTCTCTATTCAATGTCATCTACCAGTGAAGTTTTCTCCCACTCCCCTATATTAAATAATGGCTGTCCCATGCCTTCCCTAGCCCCGTTACTCTGGTATAGTTTCCTCTATTCATCACTACGAATGATGTTCAGTAGATTAGGTGAATTAGTGCATTTCTGAATTAATATTTTCAACTTGCACATTTACTGGAATGTAACCCCATGCTAAGTTGAGGAATATCTGTGTTTACATTACTGTCCCATCCAAGACTGTCAGCTCCACATAGGCAGGGACTTTGCGTTATTCACTGTTATATCCCAATGCTTAGAATATTAGCTGGCAAAAAGTAGGCACTCAATGAATATTATTCAGTGAGTGAAAGAAAATCTTCCCTCCCTCTGGACAGAGGTGATATTTCAGGAAATAAAAAATACAGCAGAGCTGCATTACAGACACATATGTATATTTTATTTGTACAAATCTGCCCAACAGGCTCAAGAAAGTATGTCATCTAAAGGTAAGAGTGAGATGGGAGCATCTCCTGTTTCCTCAGTCTCAGTTCTCACAGCCCTCTCGTAAGTGAGCATCTTGCTATGCTGAGTTATTTTAATGTTTAAAGAACATAGTTGGGGTACATTTATACATGTATATTATTGCATGGTTGTATACACACTACATGTAAATACACATTATGAACTATCATTCATAACAATGTATTGTATTCTTGAAAATTGCTATGAGAGCAGTTTAAGTGCTCTCACCACAAAAAAATTAAAAGTACGTGAGGTGATGCATGTTCATTAGCTGATTTAGCCATTCTACCAAGTATACATATTTCAAAACAACACGTTACACATGATATATACAATTTTTATTTGTCAGTTACAAAGAAAAATTACACCGAGTGCGGTGGCTCACACCTGTAATCCCAGCACTTTGGGAGGCTGAGGCAGGCAGATCACGAGGTCAGGAATTCAAGACCAGGTTGCACAACATGGTGAAACCCCGTCTCTACTAAAAATACAAAAATTAGCCAGGCGTGGTGGTGCACGCCTATAGTCCCAGCTACTCAGGAGGCTGAGGCACGAGAATCGCTTGAACCCAGGAGGCAGAGGTTGCAGTGAGCCAAGATCATGCACTGCACTCCAGCCTGGGTGACAAGGCGAGACTCTGTCTCAAAAAAAAAAAAAAAAAAAAAAAAGAAAGCAAATAATGAGCAATAAAAGAAATTCTCAAGGGACATTTAATTGCATATGATTTTTCCACACTGCAAGATGGAACTTTAGAAATTAAACCCAGCTTAATTTCTACTAAGAAATGCCTTGAAAAGTTCTGCTCACCAAAGACCATGTAGTCAGGGGCCAGTGGTCAGGTCCTTCTTCTTGATGCCATCTTATAGAAGTAAGTAGAGACCTGAGAAAGCAGAGCTGAAAAAGGAAAGGGGCCTTGAGAAATCAGGATTGTCTTTATGGGAAGCCTGTCTGACTACCTGGATATAACCCGCACCCTCTGTAAAAATGTCAGAATGAGTCTAGGAACAGATTGTTTCCCTGCAGAGTACGAAGTGAAAGGCCACTTACATTCCTGTCTCTGGTCACTGGTCCAATCTGACAAACCAGAAATAGGGCTAACTTTATCCTCCCATGATGGGTGGCACCGAGTACATCAGCCCCCTATTTGTTAATAATAATACTTGTAAAGCATATACAATTTTTCGAAGTGCATCCACAAATGCCATCTCAAAGAACAAACAATTGCTCTTCATTGCCCGCAGAGTGTAGGGAATCAATTCCACAGTTCTTTATAGAAGAGACTTCAGAAATTTACCAGTAAAACTAAACAAACTACATCTAGCGAGGAGGTGAGTTTCTGAGGAAAGAGCAAGAACTGGATGTCGGGAAACCTAAATTCTAGTTGGCACTAAATACCTACCACAGTTTTCTTGCAATTCCCAGGTCTACCACCAAGGTCTGGGGTGGCTGCCTCTCCCCAGATAAACTGCCCCCCATCAGAGTCAAAGCAAGGCCCAAAAGCTCTGAGCTCTGTTTTCATGACCCTCCAACCCAGAAGAGAACCCAAGGCCCCGACTAGTAAGGCTGGGATGCGCAGACAGGGCTTTGCCTCCTCCTCACCCCGAAGCGGGATGCTGGCCCCGGTCACCATCACCCTGGGCCATCACTGCAACGCGAACCAAATACCCAGCCTGACCTAATCGCCTTTCCTCCGCCCCCGCCTCCGCCCCCGGGCCCGGCCAATGCATTCTCAGGCCTCGGCTGACCCGCCCGAATGGTTGTGTTTGAAGCGGACCTCTCTCCCAGCCTCCCACAGGAGTCCAAGGGTCGGGAAAGAAAAAGCTCACCTGCTCCACGGAAAAATAAAGAGCACTGTCGGGCGATGAGGTTCCCAAGCCAAGAAGTACGCCTGCGCACGCGGCCGACAGGAACTACATTTCCCAGCATCTTCTGCAAAGGGCGCCCGCGAGCTGCGTCTTCCACCGGTATCTTTCTAATGCTTTGCGCATTGCGAACGTGAGTCTTTTCCACTGTTGTTTAAATAAAAAGAAGAAAAAAGAAAAACAAAGATTTTTTTCTTTTGCTAGAAACAACTGTAAATCCAAAGAGATGCAGAGTTTGCGTTAACAACACCCCCGACACAAAAGTAATACCTATTCACTACATTAATAGATGATTTATAAATAACCCTTTATTCAACAGATAAAAAGCAAACTACCCAGATGAATTCATTGCAGAAATATTTATTAACGCAGTGATTAATTCTTTTTTAGCATTCTAAAAGTAAATCTCTGATTTATAGCCAGCTTCTTTGTTATGAGTGTGTGTTGAGGGGATGGTGGGGTGCGGGGCGGGGGAAAAACAGGCGGCAGAGAAAGAGAGACAGCGAACAAGCACCAGAGAGATTCCATCCAAGAATGTGGTCATACTTTCGGGGTAAATTTTTTTTCTAGCTTTTTTCTTTCTGTTAGGAACTTAGGTTATGATCACTTCAGTGCTACCAAAAATAGTATACTGATGAACAACCTTGTAGATTAATCTGTTCCCTCCTCCACATCTATTCTTGACAAACACGTCCAAGAAACGAATATAATGAAGAGGGAATATGCATATCTAACTTTTTTCCTAAACAAACGAATATAGATAGATAGATTGTAGATAACAGAGAATAGAGATAAGAAAAAAGAACAAAATTAAAGTCAGATGAAAGTTCACTCCAAGATACTCCTTATTCTATATTTAAATATGTAATTTTTTTTTTTTTTTTTTTTGAGACGGAGTCTCGCTCTGTCACCAAGGCTGGAGTGCAGTGGCCCGATCTCAGCTCACTGCAAGCTCCACCTCCCGGGTTCCCGCCATTCTCCTGCCTCAGCCTCCCGGGTAGCTGGGACTACAGGCGCCCGCCACCTCGCCCGGCTAGTTTTTTGTATTTTTTAGTAGAGATGGGGTTTCACCGTGTTAGCCAGGATGGTCTTGATCTCCTGACCTCGTGATCCGCCCGTCTCGGCCTCCCAAAGTGCTGGGATTACAGGCTTGAGCCACCGCGCCCGGCCTTAAATATGTAATTTCTATGCATATATATACAAATTCTGTATCATTACATATTCTCAAGTATAAAACTACACATACTTTAAAAAATTGCTTTATTGAGATATGATTGATATAACTGTACACAGTTAATATACACAACTTGATGTGTTTGGAGATAAGTATATACCTATGAAACCATCAAGCCGTCATGGCATCAATCCCATAAATTCATCTATTATTTCCAAAAGTTTACACCCCTTTGGTCTTCCCCTGCCTTTTGTGGTAAGAACACTTAATGTAAGATCTACCCTCTTTACTTATTTTTAAGTATAGAATACACTATTGTGAATTGTAGGCTCTTTATGGTACAGAAGACATCCAGATCTTATTTATTTTATATAAATAAATACTGAAACTTTGTACTCTTTGACCAAAACCTGCCCATTTCTCCCTCACCCAGCCCCTCCACCATTTTACTTTGTGTTTCTATGTATTTCCCTATTTTTGATTCCACATATAAGTGAGATCATGCAATATTTGTCTTTCTGCGCCTAACTTATTTCACTTAGCACAATATCCTCCAGTTTCATCCATGGTGTCATAAATGACAGGATTTCATTATTAATAAGGCTGAATGATATTCCATTTTAAGTATATACCACATTTTCTTTATTTGTCCACCAATGGATATGTAGGTTGTTTCCATATCTTGGCTATTGTGACTACTGCTGCAATAAACATGGAAGTGCAGATATCTCTTTGAGATCCAGATTTCCATTCCTCCGGATATATACCCAAAAGTGAGACTGCTGGATCAAAGGGTAATGCTATATTTAGAGGTACATTTATTTCGATTTCCATAGTGGCTGAACCATTTTACATTCCTACTAATAGTACACAGGGTTTGTTTTCTCTACATCGTCTGTTATGTATTTATTTTTATCATAGCTATTTTAACAGAAGTATGGTGATATCTCATTGTGGTTTTGATTTGCATTTCCCTGATTACTAGTGACACTGAGCACTTGTTCATATACCTGTTGGTCATTTGTATGTCTTCTTTGAAAAAATGACTATACAGATGCTTCACCCAATTTTCATCAGGTTATTTGTTTTTTGCCATTGATGTGCAGGAATTCCTTTGTCAGGTGGATATTAACCCTCTGGATATTAACCTCTTATCAGATATATGGTCTGAAAATATTTTCTCCAATTCTGTTGGTTGCTTTTTTATCTTTTTATTTTGTTGTTTCTTGCTGCGCAGGAGGGTTATTGTTTTTGTTTTTGTTTTTTGTTTTTTGTTTTTGACGGAGTCTCCCTCTGTCGCCCAAGCTGGAGTACAGTGGCATGATGATCTTGGCTCACTGCAACATCCGCCTCCCGGTTTGAAGCGATTCTCCTGCCTCAGCCACCTGAGTAGCTGGGATTACAGGTGCACACCACTATGCCTGGCTAATTTTTGTATTTTTAGTAGAGATGGGGGTTTCACCATGTTTGTCAAGCTGATCTCAAACTCCTGACCTCGTGATCCAACTGCCTCAGCCTTCTGGGATTATAGGCGTGAGCCGCCGCACCTGGCCAGTGCAGGAGGTTTTTAGTTTGATATAATCCCACTTAGTGTAATCCCACTTTGGTGTCATATCCAATAAATCATTGGGCAGCACAATGTCTAGAATATTTTCCCCTATGTTTTCTTCTAAACGTTTTATTGCTTCAGGTTTTATGTTTAAGTCTTTAATCCATTTTGAGTTAATGTTTGCATGTAGTGTAACATAAGGGTCCAGTTTCATTCATGTGGCTATCCAATTTTTCCAACATTATTTATTGAAGAGACTATCTTTTCATCCTTGTGGGTTTATTTCTGAGCTCTCTATTCTGTTCCATTAGTCTAGATGTCTGTTTTTATGCTAGTCATATACTCTTTTGATTAATGGAGCTTCGTAACATATTTTTGAAATTAGGGAGTGTGATACTTCCAGCTTTGTTAGTCTGGCTCAAATTTTCCTTCATTATTTGAGTCTTTTGTGGTTCCAAATGAATTTCAGGATTTTTTCTGTTAAAAAAAAAAAGTCATTGGGATTTTGATAGTGATTGCACTGTATCTATAGGGCACTATTGGAAGTATGGACATTGCTATGCTTTGAATCTTTGTCTTCTTCAAAACTCATGTTGAAATTTAATTGCCATTGTGACAGTATTGAGAGGTGGGACTTTAAAGAGGTGGTTAGTTCGTGAGAGCTGTGCCCTCACGAATGGACTAATACCTTTATCTATCAAGAAAATGCGTTTGCCTCCCTTTTGCTCTTCTCTCTCTTTCTTTGCTCTTCTGTCATATGATGCCTTCCATCATGTAATGATGTAGCAAAAAGGCCCTATCCAGATGCTGAAACTTGGATATTGGACTTTTCATTTTCCAGAACTGTGAGACAACAAATATCTGTTCATTATAAATGACCAGGTCATTTATAATGTATTCTGTTGTAACAGCACAAAATAGACTAAGACAGATGTTTTAAGAATAGTAATTCTTCCAATCCACAAATACAGGATGTCTTTCCATTTATGTGTCTTTCGAAATTTCTTTCACCAATGTTGTGTAGTTTTCCATGTCTATGTTTTTTATTTCCTTGGTTAAGTTTATCCATAAGTATTTTATTCTTTTTGATGCTATTGTAAATGGAATTGTTTTCTTAATTTCCTTTTTGAATCGATTATTGTTAGTGTATAGAAACATAACTGATTTTTATATGTTGATTTTGTATCCTGCAAGTTTTGTTTTTTTTTGTATCCTGTAAATTCGTAAAGAATTTGCTTGTTAATTCTAAAAATTTTTTGTAGACTCCTTAGAGTTTTCTGTATATGGGCATACCTTATTTATTGTGCTTCACTTTGTTACACTTAGCAGATAATGCATTTTTACAAATTGAAGGTTTGTGGCAACCTGCACCGAGCAAGCCTATCGGTACCATTATTCCAATAGCATGTGCCTGCTTGATGTCTCTATGTCACATTTGGGTAATTCTCACAATATTTCAAAGTTCTTCATTATTATTATATCTGTTATAGTGATCTCTGGTCAGCAATTATGGATGTCATTATTGTGACTGTTTTGGAGTGCCACAGAACATGCACATATAAGACAGCCAACCTAATCAATGTTGCGTGTGTTCTGACTGCTTCACCTACTGGCCATTCTGCCATCTCTTTCTCTCTCCTTGGGCCTTTCTATTCCCTGAGATAAAACAATACTGAAATTAGGCCAATGAATAACTCTATAATGGCCTCTACGTGTTCAAGTGAAAGGAAAAGTCACACATCTCTCACTTTCAATCAAAAGCTAGGCCAAGTATGGTAGCTCATGCCTATAATCCCAGCACTTTGGGAGTCAGAGGCAGGAGGGTCACTTGAGTCCAGGAGATTGAGACCAGCCTGAGCAACATAGAAATATCTTGTCTACAAAAATTGTTAACAATTTTTTTTTTGAGACGGAGTCTCGCTCTGTCGCCCGGGCTGGAGTGCAGTGGCACGATCTCGGCTCACTGCAAGCTCCGCTTCCTGGGTTCACGCCATTCTCCTGCCTCAGCCTCCCAAGTAGCTGGGACTACAGGCGACTGCCACCACGCCTGGCTAATTTTTTTTTTTTTTTTTGTATTTTTAGTAGAGACAGGGTTTCACTGTGTTAGCCAGGATGGTCTCAGTCTCCTGACCTCGTGATCTGCCCACCTTGGCCTCCCAAAGTGCTGGGATTACAGGCGTTAAGCCACCGCACCCAGCCAACAATTTTTTTAAAAGCTAGAAGTGATTAAGCTTGGTGAGGAAGGTATATAAAAAGCCAAGATCAGCCAAAAGCTAGGCCTCTTGTGCCAACCCATTAGTCAAGTTGTGAATGCAAAGGAAAAGCTCTTGAAGGAAATTAAAGGTGCTCCTCCAGTGAACACACAAATGATTAGAAAACGAAAAAACCTTATTGCTGATATAGAGGAAGTTTTAGTGGTCTGCATAGAAGATTAAACCATTCACAACATCCCCTTATGCTAAAGTCTAATCCAGAGCTAGGTTCTATCTCTCTTCCAGTTTATGAAGGCTGAGAGAGGTGAGGAAGCTGCAGAAGAAAATTTGGAAGCTAGCAGAGATTAGTTCATGAGATTTAAAGAAAGCAGTGTTCTCTATAACATAAATGTGCAAGATGAAGCAGCAAATGCTGATGTAGAAGCTACAGAAAGTTATCCAGGAGATCTGGCTAAGATAATTGATGGAGGTTGCTACACCAAACTATAGATTTTCAGTGTGGATGAAATAACCTTATACTAGAAGAAGATGCCATCTAGGACTTTCTTAGCTAGAGAGAAGTTAATGCCTGGTTTTAAAGCTACAAAGGACAGCCTCTCTTTTTACAGGTTAATGTAGCTGGTAACTTTAAATTGAAGCCAATGCTCATTTAGCATTCTAAAAGTCCTAGGGCCCTTAAGAATTGTGCTAAATATACTCCATCTGTGCTCTACAAATGAAGCAAGAAAGCCAGGAAGACACTGCTTTATAGCATGTTTACTGAATATATTAAGCCCATTGTTGAGAACTGTTGCTCAGAGAAAGATTCCTTTCAAAATATTACTGCTCAATGACAATACATGCCTGTAATCCCAGCTTCTCAGGAGGCTGAGGCAGGAACCCAGGAGGTGGAGGTTGCAGTGAGCCAAGATCATGCCACTGCACTCCAGCCTGGGCAACAAGAGCAAAACTCTGTCTTGAAAAGAAAAGAAGAGAAGAGAAAAGAAAAGGAAAGGAAAGGAGAAGAAAAGAAATTGTTCTATCATAAAGACACATGCATGCATATGTTCATTTCAGCACTATAATAGCAAAAGACATGGAACCAACCTAAGTGCCCATCAACAGTAGACTGGATAAAGAAAATGTGGTACATATATGCCATGAAATACTATGCAGCCATGAAAAAGAATGAGTTCATGTCCTTTGCAGGAACACTAATGCAGCTGGAGGCTATCATCCTCAGCAAACTAACGCAGAAACAAACAAACAAACAAACAAAACAAACACTGCAAGTTCTCACTTTTAAGTGGAAACTAAATAATGAGAACACATGAACACATAGAGGGAAACAACACATACTGGGGCCTACTGCAGAGTGGAGGATGGGAGGAGGGACAGGATCAAGGAAAATAACTTATGGCTTAATATCTGGGTGATGAAATGATCTATACAACAAACCTCGATGACATGAGTTTACCTACATAACAAGCCTGCACAGGTACCCCTGAACTTAAAATAAAAGTTAAAAAATTTCTCCCAGCAATGTTTTACAGTTTTCAGAGCTTATCTTCATTAATTTACTCCTAAGTATTTTATAGTCTAACATGCTGTTGCAATTGGATTGTTAAATTTTATTTTTTAATATTTTATTTTTTAACATGTAAAATACAATTACTTTTTTATTTTTTTGAGACACAGTCTCGCTCTGTTGCTCAGGCTGGAGTGCAGTGGTGCGATCTTAGCTCACTGCAACCTCCTCTTCCTGGGCTCAAGTGACTCTCCAGTCTTTTCTGTTTTGAGACAGAGTCTCGCTCTGTTGCCAGGCTGGAGTGCAGTGGCACGATCTCGGCTCACTGCAACTTCCGCCTCCCGGGTTCAAGTGATTCTCCTGTCTCAGCCTCCCAAGTAGCTGAGATGACAGGCATGCGCCACCAAGCCCAGATAATTTTTGTATTTTTAGTAGAGCTGAGGTTTCACCATGTTGGTCAGGATGGTCTCAATCTCTTGACCTCATGATCTGCCCTCCTTGGCCTCCCAAAGTGCTGGGATTACAGGTGTGAGCCACTGCGCCCAGCGACTCTCCGGTCTTAACCCTCTGAGTAGCTGGCACTACAGACGCAAGCCACCAATGTCTGGCTAATTTTTGTATTTTTTTGTAGACATGGGGTTTTGCCATGTTGCCCAGGCTGCTCTGGAACTCCTGAACTCAAAGCGATCTGCCTGCCTCAGCCTCCCAAAGTGCTGGAATTAAAGGTGTGAGCCACCATGCGTGGCTTACAGTTGCTTTTTTTATATTGGCCTTTTACCCTAGGAACTTGATAAATTTATTTATTAGTTTTAGTTAATATTTGTAGATTCCTTAGGATTTTATATGTCTATGATCATATTGATGTGAATAAGTAAGTGTTACTTCTTTCTTCTCAACTCATCTGCTTTTTATTTATTTTTCTTGTCTTGCTATACTGGCCAGGATTTGTATTACAGTGTTGAATAAAAATGAGAACAGATAATTTTTTCTGTTTTTGATCTTACATACAAAGCAGTAACCAGAAAACTGATAGAGGTAAAAAAAAAAAAAAATCTTACTATCTATTGTTCATTTGTTCAGAGTTTTCATCATGAGTAGATGTTGAATTTTGTAAAATGTTTGTATGACTCTATAGAAATAATTGTGTAAGTTTTCCCATTATTTTATTATGCTAAATTACATTGATTTTCACAATGAAATTAAAAACTTGCATTCCCAAAATGCCATTCCAATTAATCAGAACAAATTTCTACATTTTATGTATTGCTAGATTCAATATACTAATTAATATACTAAATTCTGAAGAATTTATAAATCTATAGTCATCCAGGATATTGATTTGGAGGTTTTCCAATTTATGATGTCTTTGGTGTTGCTTTCAGGATAATACTGATCCACTAAAATGAGATTAAAAGTATTTAATTCTCTTCTACTTTCTCAAAGAGTTTTATAGGATTGGTATTATTTCTTCCTTAAGTATTTGACAAAATACTCTAGCGAAGCCATCTAGACTTGGAGTTTTCTTTTGGGGAAGATTTAAAATTACTACTTCAATTTATTTAATTGTTATTGGGCCATTTAGGCATTCTATTTCTTCTATACCCAGTTTTGGTAAATTTTTTTTTTTTTTTTTTTTT